>NC_060953.1:47655303-47660452 GCF_022045245.1 Lucilia cuprina | reverse complement strand
AGTCTATAGTCTAGTCTATAGTCTAGTCTATAGTCTAGTCTATAGTCTAGTCTATAGTCTAATCTATAGTCTAGTCTATAGTCTAGTCTATAGTCTAGTGTATAGTCTAGTCTATAGTCTAGTGTATAGTCTAGTCTATAACCACACGTTCACAATATTATGAAATGTTAATTTTATCGTTGTATAAGTAAAACCGTTTTATCTTAAAAATAATTTTCTATCTGTTTTTGAAATTTTATTGCAATTATTGTTTTATGTTTTTAACATAAGAAACCACATTTTTTAATTAAATCAACCTTAAAAATGTTTATGAGTTTTCAATATAGAATAAAATTTGTTTGCATTTGTTAGCCAATATATTTACAAAGTTAGGTTAATTAACAGAAACACATACAAGAGACACTGACACAAGCACAGCTGGTTAAATTTATAAAATTAATTCAATTTCGTATGTTTGTCTTGTTTTAAATACATATTTGAAATAGTGAAGTTTTGTTTAAGAGAATATTTTACTTGTAATATATTAAGATAAATATTTTCTATTAATTATTGTATTAGACAAATGAATTACAGGTGTCAGTTTAATTAAATAAAAAATAAAAGCCAAAATTTTGGTATTTATTTTGGTAATTTATTAAAAGTCGGTGACCTGTGACTTTTTTCTTTTAAATTTATCAGCATTATCCTTTTTTTTCATTTTTTAACTTCTTACCTTTTTCACTTTTTTATAACCTTCACTAATGTAGAATAGATTTAAATACAATTGAATTAAAAATAACAAACTTTAGAAAATATTTTCAAAAAGCATATAAATTTTTCTCATAATTATGCTTAAAATCAAATCAAAGCCTTCTTGAGCTTTAACAAATGTAGTGAGTTAAATTCTTAGAACGAAAATCTTTTTTCTAATCCAGTTTAATAATTTAAACACAAAGAGGGTTAGAAAACTCCTCCTTTCCCATTAGAACATAAAGTCAATTGAAGATAAAACAAACAACACATTAAAACACGCTAAATTCAGCCTAAAAGTTGTTAACATGTTTTGATGTTTTTGCTCTTCTGCTCCTGCTGCTGTCAATGTTGACCTTCGCTGAAACACACCTTTCAAACAACAAGTTTATCCTTTATAAATCCATACATACACAAGTGACTATTTCAAAGGGCAAAACAGAACATTGTTTATTTTACAATAAATATAAACAATCTCTTGTATTCGTTTTTGTTGTTGTTTTTTTGTTAAACATTTTAATGAATAATGTAAAAATAATATAGAGAATAAAATAAGAAACAAAAAAACTGAATTAAATTAATAATAAAATGTTTTAAAAATACTTTGATGAACATTATTATGAAGAGAACATTTTTCTTGTTTCCATAGCATAGCAAACATATTGCTGGGGCGGGGTGGAGAATTTTCAAATCAAGGTGAATTACAAGGATTCAAAAAGGATTTTATTTATATATATTTTTAGCTATACCCAGTGTGCATTGCTGCTCTATAAACAATATAAATAAAAAACTTAATTTATGATTGATTAAGTCTTGAAGTTTTCCAGATATTCGAAATTGTATTTTAATTCATATGTAACGTACCATGGTACATATTTCTTCCTTCCATCTTCAAATCTAATAGTTTTCCAGATAAACTAATTCCTATATTTTTTCGTTTTGAAGACATTACGCCCTTTATTTCTATTTAATTATTATTCAAATGGTTAAATGAATATCAAAGTTATTCATGCAAAATTTTAAGATTTTAGCTCTAATAGTTTCCCAAATAAACGAGATGCCACGCCCCTTATTAATAGACCGTCTATTTATTATCCAAAATGTTCATAAGGATGTAAAAGTTGTTCGTACACAAAATGAAGATTCAATTAAATAAATTTTTGTATTTAAATCATAAAGTGACTCGTATTTTTTACGCAGAATTTTGGTCTATTTTTTTTTCTTAATATATAATTTTCGACGAGTTTTCTTATAGCGAAGAGTTTAAGTCACATTTACAATTTATGGAAAATATTCGACAAATTTTGCTTTAAAAAAAATATTGGATGAAAATATTAC
This sequence comes from Lucilia cuprina, assembly GCF_022045245.1. Classification (NCBI taxonomy): domain Eukaryota; kingdom Metazoa; phylum Arthropoda; class Insecta; order Diptera; family Calliphoridae; genus Lucilia; species Lucilia cuprina. The sequence continues at coordinate 47,658,385 of NC_060953.1, read as the reverse complement.
TCGATTTTTTTTAAGAAATTTTATTATTATAAAAAATATTAGACAACTTTTTCTTCAAATAAAATTTTAAGGAAAATTGTCGTGTTTTGTTATAATTTTACTTTTAAGTATTTAAAATATTTGACGAATTTTTTTAATAAATGCTTCCTTTTATCAAAAATTTTAGTGCAATTTTTATAAAATGAAATTGTCGACTAGTTTTGTTATTATTTTGTTCGATTTTTTCATAAATTTCATGGAAAATTTATTTTATATCCAATTATTATTATAAAAAATATTAAACAACTTTTTTTTAAATAAAGTTTTATGGAAAATTCTCGTGTTTTGTTGTAAAAAATTGTAATCATATTTTACTTTTATTTGAAATATTCGACGTATTTTTTTATGAATGAATGTTTACTTTTATCAAAAATTTTATTGTTATTTCTTTCATTTGTATGAAATTTTCGGCGAGTTTAGTTATTATATTATTGTACTAGTCCAATTTAAATGATAAAAAAATATTACATTTTTATCAATTTTATGGAATATTTATTTTACATCTGATCGTTTAGAAAATTTCGTCGAATTTTTTATTTATTTAAAGTTTTTGACGAATTTCTTTCTATTGTTAGTTTTTTTTAATGAACTTGAGTTGAAAATATTTTAAGTTGAATTTTAATTTAATTTTGGTAAAGTTTTTTATATATGGAAAATTTTCGAACAATTTTTTGTCGGATTTCCTAGTTTTAGAAGATTTTTCCATTAATGAATGATTTTTAAATTAAAATTTCCCTGCTACATCTATCAATGATTGATATATCAATAAAAAGTTCAGCGGTTTACTTTTATGCGTGAAAAACTTAAATTGAATTCTTATTTTCTTTAATTCAAGAATTTCGACGAATTATCCTTTATACGGAAATTCTGTTGAATTTTCTTATTTCGACGAGTTTTCAAATTATACAGAATTTTTGTAGAATTTACTATATATTGGAAATTTTTCTCGACGAAGTTTTGTATAATGCAATTTTAGTTGAATTTTCTTGTTTCAACATATTTTTGATATTATACAGAATTTTGGTAAAATTTTTTAATATGTCCAAATTTTTCGACAATTTTTGTCGGATTTTTTTAATAATGAAACATATTTAGAAATGAATTTTTCTGTAATAATGTGTGTGGTGAAGTCATATCAATAAAAAATCTAGTTTGGTGCGTGAAAAGGTTAAATTAAAATTTGTTTTTTTTTTTATTCAAAATTTTCGACGAATTTTCATAAGGAAATTCTGTTGAATTTTCTTATTTCGACAAGTTTTGTAGAATTTTTTATTTATTGAAATTTTTCGACGAATTTTCGTGTATTGCAATTTTAGTTGAATTTTCTTGTTTCGACAAGTTTTGATATTATACAAAATTTTGCTAAAATTGAAAGAGTTAATTTGATTTTTTTCCTTTTATTCAAAATTTTCGACAAATTTTCTTTTATAAGGAAATTTTGTTAAATTTTCTTATTTCGACTAGTTTTCATATTATACAGAATTTTAGTGTATTGCAATTTTAGTTGAATTTTTTTATTTCGACGAATTTTCATATTATACAGAATTTTGGTAAAATTTTATTTGTAGACATTTTTCGACAATTTTTTTTTTATTTTTGACAAATTTTCTTTTATAAGCAAAATTGTTTTAAATTTTCTAATTTCGATGAGTTTTCGTATTATAAAGAATTTTCTATTTATTATAAATTTTTTCGACGAACTTTCAGTTAAATTTTTTTGTTTCGACGAGTTTTCATATTATAAAGAATTTTAGAATATTGAAATTTTTCGACGAATTTTTTGTCGGATTTTCTATTTTTAAAAAGTTTTAAACGATTTTTTATTAATGGAACATTTTTGGAAACGAATTTCTCTATTTCCCCTATCAATATAAAAATATTTTTAAATTTAGAAATTTGACAAATAATAAATGACTGACAACTAGTAAAGTGACTGGCTATAATTTTAAATATTTTAATATTATATAAAGTGGCGCACAGAGAGTTAAATAAAGATTATTTTAAATCTTAAAAAATAATTTACTTATGCAGCAAAATTTTTGTATTTTTTTTAATAAATCTCTTCTAACAAAATACACACAATTATCTCTTCCGCCACTAAAAAAATATGAAAATCTTTCTAAAGTACAAAATAACTTTGTTAAAATTACATAATATACTTACTTAAAAACATCTACTGCGTAACACTTAATATTCAGTTAAATTCTAAATCACTTTTCATTACCAGCACCTTCATCCCTTTTCAAGTTCAAATACAAACACACATAAATACATACATACATATATGATTGTTGTTATAAAATGTATAAACATTAAAAGTAGTAAATGAAAATGGGATGTACGTATGTATGTATGTAAATATATAAAACTCGTATTAACTCTAACCAAATATTTATGTTGAATTTGCATCCTCGTTAGAATTTATGTATGTTCAGTTTATAAGCAGCTTAAAGTTGAATTTCAAAAGTATGTAAAGAAAAAAAGGCAAATGATTTGAGTAAAAGAAAAATTTATTTACAAATTTTGTTGTCAAGAAAATAAACCACAACGTTTTTTTGTATTTTTCGTAAGAGCCTCAAGTAAAAATTATGCTTAAAAACTCAGACAAAATAATTGAAAATATATGAGGAATAAATGATTTATAAAGGGTTTTGTATGGGGGATACATGTATGAAAAAAACACGGAGTATGCAGTGTGGAGTAAAAATAAAACAACTTTTATAATATAAAATTAAAACACATGAAATAAAATATATTTACTCGAGTATGTCTGTCTAGTCTATAGTGCAGACTTATGCCTAGTCTAGTCTATAATGTACCCCTAGTCTGTTCTGTAGGGTAGTCTAATCTAGAGTCTAGTCTATAGATAAGAGTATAGTCTAATCTATAGTCTAGTCTATAATCCAGACAATAGTATAGTCTACAGTCTAGTCTTTAGCCTAGTCTATAGTCTAGTCTATAATCTAGTCTATAGTCTAGTCTATAGTCTAGTCTATAGTCTAGTCTATAGTCTAGTCTATAGTCTAGTCTATAGTCTAGTCTA
>NC_060953.1:47642888-47655203 GCF_022045245.1 Lucilia cuprina | reverse complement strand
TACATACATACATACATACATACATACATACATACATACATACATACATACATACATACATACATACATACATACATACATACATACATACATACAAAAAGTTTATCTTTCTTATTTCAAACATTTTCTATAAAAAGGAAAATTTTTCGATTTTTTTTGTAATATTCTATAAAAACAAAAATTTTGCAAAAATTTTTTTGTGAAAATTAAAATGTTTGAAAAGAAGTAAAAATCTATTGCTTTAACAATTTTTCCAGGAATGTTAAACAAAAACTTTAATATAAATAAATAACCATGACAATAACGTAAAGCAAACAACAACTCCTTGAAAACTCTGGTAGTCGTCTTCGATATTTATAATTTAAACTTTGAAAAGATTTTAGAATATCATATAAATATTAAATGCAAAAAAAGTTTTCCTTTAATTTGTCTCTTTCTATTTTATCAACATCTTGGTCATCATTCACTCTGCTCACAATTGACAGACAGAAATCGACAATGTTGACAATGAGAACAAAAGAAATAAAGAAGACGTTGTTGTCAATGTGTTGTTATTTCTTTTATTTATTACGAAGACAACAGCGATGATGCTGATGATGAAAATCATCAACATAATAAAGTTTAAACTCCAATAATTTTCTTCAGTTTTTGATTGTGTATGTGAGTGAGTGATGGTCTGTGTGTATACAAATTCTTACTTGTTTATCCTTGTTTTCGAGTGAAGCTTAATATGCAAACAACAAGTTTAGAAATAAATTTACACTTAGACAAACACACATACAAAGAGATATCCACCTACAAAACGCACAAGGATAGACAGTTAGAGAGACGGTGTTTTTTTTTTGTTATAAACAATTGATGTTGTTGGTGTTGCTATTGTTTGTTTGTGTTTATTGGTGTTTTGAAGAAATAAATAAACAACCTTCACTAACTGTTTGCACAGGAACGTCTTGTGCTTTACAATAATTTTATTAGGATGACCCAGAGGGCGGGGGTACATAACTGAAAACTGTAAAAGTAGCAATTTTTTTCAAATGGACATTTCTATGGCCAAATATAGTTCAGAAGCGGCTGTAGCGATTTTCCTGAAATTTTCACTGTTTCTTCCTGTATGTCGGAAAGAAACTATACGCTACCTTTTGTTTTGTTACTTTAAGTAGGCGAAGTACCACACCCACGTACAAAGTCTATATATGGAAAAAATGGGCGTAATGTTTATTGTGGGCGTGGCACCTTCCATATTGAAAAATATTAAATCTGTTTATCTAAAATAATATAACAGTTAGAATAATCAAATTTTGTCGCAGTCACTTTAGTGTCAATATGATTATTTAAAACAAAAAGTAGGCGGACTAGCATTAGAGGGCGTGTCACCTTTTATATAAATTAAATATAAAAATTCGTTTATCTTGGAAACTATAGCAGTTAGAATCTTAAAATTTTACACGAAGAACTTTAAGATCAATGTTCACATTTTGGTTAATAAATTGGCGGATTACCAAAGAGGGGAGCGACACCTCCCACATGAATTAAATACAAAAATTTATATATCTGGCAGACAAATAGAACTAGATTCTTTTAATTTTACACTAAGAACTTTAATATTATACTAAATATTTTGGAGAAAACTGGGCGGACTTTCTTCTGGAAAAGAGAGGGTTGCTTGAAGCTTTTAAAGTAGCAAAGAATAGTTAAGAAGCGGCTTTCCTGAAATTTTCACTGTTTCTTCCTGTATGTCGGGAAGACCTTTTGGTTGGTTACTTTAAGTAGGCGAAGTATCACGCCACACACACAAAGCCCATATAAGTACAAAATGGGCGTAATGTTTATTGCGGGCGTGGCACCTTCCATATTGAAGAAATATTAAATCGAATTTATATAAAAGGCGTGTCACCTTTTATATAAATTCGTTTATCTCGGAAATTATAGCAGTAAGAATCTTTAAATTTTGTACGAAGAACTTTAAGATCAATGTTCACATTTTGGTTAATAAATTGGCGGACTATCAAGGAGGGGAGCGACACCTCCCACATGAATTAAATACAAACAAATAGAACTAGATTATTCTAATTATGCACTAAGAATTTTAATATATTTCTAAATATTATGGAGAAAACTGGGCGGATTTTCTTCTGGAAAGGAGATGGTTGCTTGAAGCTTTTAAAGTAGCCAAGCACATTGGTTACAGCTGGTTGTCTTTGAAAACCAAACATATCATTCAACAATTGTGAATTTAAAAAAAATAATCGTGGGTAAAAACAAATCGTAGTTGTCCATCGTAATCCTAGTTTTTATTATTACCAACCTTTAATAGCTGTACTTGTATTGGACGTTTGCTGGTATTTAATATTCTGTATATTTATTTTATTGTTTTTCTTTCAAAGAAACGTTTGTAGGTGTTATTTGCTGTCTTGTTGGCAAAATTTGTTTGTATTTTTTTTTTGACTGTGGGAAAACGAAAGTAATTATAAATCGGTCTTTGCTTAAAGGGATTTCAGTAGGTTTTCTATTTGTTTTTTTCCCTTTTTTTTAATAATTTTGTGGGATCAACTGAAATGTTTTATGTTACAGGTGAAAATGGAAAATTGTTAAGATTAAAAAAGAAATATAGACAAATTGAAATTATATCTGTGTTTTTATATTTATAATAAATATTTAATGAAGATAAATTAAAAAGGAAAGAACATTTTATGCTTAACTGGGTTGTTGTTAACAGTTAAACAAATAAAAAAAAGGATAAAATTACGACTGACAAAGGAGTCTGGTAATTAACAAAACGTTTAATAAACATAATGATTTTATTGACATTTTGATAGGTCATGGAAATAGAATGTACGCTAAGGTTTAGCTGGCCGCTTTAATTTTTTGCAATATTAAAAAACAGAAAAACTAAGCTAGACAACTGGAGGTATGAGTAATATGATTTTAAATATTACTTTGGAGTTTTGGTGTTTAATATGTTAATTTGTTAAGTTGTCTGTAAAGATATTTGTTTTTTAAATCCATACTAAAAATTATAGTCAGGCGAGGCAGACCACATAATACCCTACATCTTTTACTTAAAGAAAATGTGATTTAGTTGTCATAATAAAGCATTTAAGTTGAATTGTACCTTGCCTTCGATATACATACTTAAGCCGTTTATTGTTGAATCACATTTTGGACATTTAAGTGAAATTTTGATGGCGGCTTTTCATAGGAACTAAGGTCATATGAGGCCCTATAATTATACAATTCGTTAGGGTCATCAAGTCTATATAGAAATTAGTTTTGTAGCTTTTTGTCGACATATAAGTATATTAAACATAATTATGAACTTAAAGGCCCTATTCGGGGATTCAGTTGTATGGGAGCTAGGTGAAATAATGGTTCAATGTTAACTTCGTCTTCGGTACCATAGATCATGTGTCAATTTTAATTGAATTATCTCCAAAATAGCGACCTGTAGTTTGATTACAAGGTTTTACAAGCCTTATTCGGGGGTTCAGTTGTATGGGGCATAGGCGTAAAAATGGACCGATGGACCGAACATTTTCAATAGGCTTTATCCCTGGGACCAAATATCATTGAATTATCTTCAAAAAGTTTGATTACAAGGTTTACATGGACGGACAGACAGACAGACTTGCAGACGGACGGACATAGCTAAATCGACTCAGAAAATGATTCTGAGCCGATTGATATTCTTTAAGGTGGGTATAGGACCAATATTATTGTGCCTTACAAAGCTCCCCCCGGGGGCATATTACCTTGGTGAAGCCACCACCTTGGTGTTATTGCAATCCCGGGGAATAAAGAGGTGGCCAATACCTCTAGTCTGCCCGGGGCTAAAAAATTGGTTACAGTCTAATGCCTGGCTTGGTCATTGCATAGATTGAAAAAGGTCAAACTAGAGAACCGCATAATCTGGTACTACGGGTGGCTAGTTGCCCACAGGACTATGTCCTGGCTGGTCAGTTGGTTGAGGTTTCTTCGGTATCCACGTAGCGGCTTCCGGGGAGAGAATATTAGTTTAAGGACTAATATATCATAAGGGTTTGGATAATCTCTCTTCGGACAAGTCTGTGTACAAAGCGGCATATGCTGGATACCTGAACACGATCGATTTTGGGACGCCAATCGCGTTATGGGACACTGGCATATGCTGGCGAATTGTCAGGTTAGTATTCAATGGTTTGCCTGTCATCCCGTAGATCGATCTTTATGATCATGAGAATAGAACTGATGCGATGGGACCAGATACGTCTCTAGGTGCTGTTGCAGAATTAACAGAGGCCGTTCAAGCTGCATGGTTGTAAACAGAAGTGATGTTTTTACATCAGAGGTTAGATAGCTCGAGTACTTCAGCAAAGTGCTTGTACGTGGACTGGCCAAATCCATGTACAAAAATTGCCACCTGAGTTCTTCACTGAAGGATAAAGAGGCGATGGTAGAACGTTGTCTAGCCAGTGGATGAAAAAGACTACCGTGGGGTAGGGCATCATGCCATTCATTTGCGCGTTACAAACATCAGCAGAAACGCAAAATACCCTACTCACTAAAGTGGTGTAGGGTATAATAAAATAAATTGCAATTACTTTAAGTGCAATTTTAACATTTCCTTACTATTTCACAAAACAAAACTTTAATCCTATGATATTTAATAAAATTGTATCTTGTGGATGTGATGTTTAAGTAAAAGCCAAAATCTTTTACACACTATATTCCTTAATTAAACGACATTAACTTAACTACAGTTTCCCAGCAGTTCAGTCGGACTGCCTCGAACTAGCTTTGTATTTAATATATCACTTTAGGTTACACCTAAAAAGAGACGTTCACACAGCTTAAGTAAGTTTTTTAAGTGTCAACCTCTTTCTCTCTCTCTCTTTCTCTCTCTCTCTCTCTTTGCAATGGGACACTTAAGTGACGAATATCTTAACCCTCGTTTACACAAAGTACATCCGTGACGTAAGACGAATTAGAGGCAACCAGATAATTAGATCAGTTATTGTAAATCACTGTATTTTTCGAATGTTTTTACTCTTTGACCAACTGCTGGGTTACTCCATATTCACTACAACTATTATGTCTTCAATTATATTAATATCAATGTATGCAGTATGTATGTAATTTATACATTTGTAATCTAGTTAAATGGAAAATATGTTTATATGTTAATAAACTACATTTGCTAGATACACATACATACAAATATATTCCACAAACTCTAAAACAGGATGTTTGTCTTGAAATATTTGCAAACATACACACACACACACACACAAAAAGGAAGGAAGTATTAGAAGACTTAATTAAATGAAATGTATTTACTTTATTCTAAAACATATACTAATGCTAAACTTCTACATTCTAGATTAACTAATATAACTTTGTTGTACAACAATAAGTTTTACGTGTTTACACAACATGCACATACAATTTTTAGCAAAAAAAAAAAAAAAAAAATATGTCAAAAACAAAGCAAAAAACAAAAATTGTTTAGCCAATATTCGTTTAAATAATTGATTGGGATTTAAAAGAGTAACTTCTTTAAATTTTATATTTTTTTCTTAAATTTTCAAGAAAAAAGAGAAAAATTGTGGAAATTTTTATAAAATTTAAAAAAAAAATTCTACATTTCTCTCATTTTCCAGTCGATATATCGAAAAACCGATATTGAAGGAAAGAGAGGCTAACACGAAAATAGATCAAAAGCGATCAAGAGCTTCCTATTAAGCTGTAGAGCCGGATGGCATTTTCCCTGTACTTTTTCAGAGAGAGGAGAGACTGGATCACCTACATCTGTCAAAAATTTACTGAATGTTTGAAATTGACATATACCACAATTAAATGGCAAGATGCAAGGGTAATATTTTTACCCAAATTATGAGAACCTAGCTATGCGACTTATCGAGTGTTAAGTCTTATGTCCTTCCTTCTTAAAACCTTGGAACAGATAATAGATAGCATAAAGCAGACAAAGACCTTAAATATGAGCAGCATGTTTATGTAAAGAAAGGATCGATGGAAACCGCTTTAAACGAAGATGACCACTATATAGGTGAATTCTTACACAGACGGTATGCGTTGACATCGAATGAGCTTTCAAAAGCGTTCACACTGTAACTCTTATCCAATCCATAAATCACTTTTTAACGTTGTCCGAATGATGCGTAACTGGATCAACTACATGCTAAGCAACAGATAGATAAGCTGAAAGATGTTCCTTATAACTATAAGGAAACAGTTTTTCGTGGTAAACACAAGGTGAAATTTCGTTACCTTTACTCTAAGCTATTACCATTAATAGCCTCTAAAAGGCCCTTAACCGAGAAAGGACTTAAACCAGACTGCTATGCAGACAAAATATATTGATTACGGCTTATAAATGGAGACAGCACATAGAGTATAGAATAAACAAGGCACATCGATGCTGGGAAGACTATAGGCAGGAAAGTCTTAGTCCTACTATTTCAAATTGGCTTAATAAAAGTGTTAAATAAATAATCTGGTGGAAAAAGAGTAATATGAAACTACTACAGGGAGTTCAGCGTACATGCTGCTGTGGTATTAGTGGTACACTGTGTATTAATTCAACTAAGGCTCTGGAAACATTGCTAGTTAATCCACCTACAGAAATATATTTAATATATAAGGCGGCTCTTATAACTGAGCGGCTCATAACTTTAGGCGAACTGGTCACATTGGAATGTTATAGTCTGGACACATTGGAAGGTTATAGTCATTCATCGGACTTACCTGATCGTATAAAAGACACAGAATATGCCATAAACTGTGAAACGCTGATCCCAGATAGAATAGCTTGGTCAAGCGGAACATTAGAGGAAACACCAGCAGGCTCTAAATTGGGAAGAACAAATGGTTCTTTATTGAAGACCTAGAAACTGAAATATACCACAGTTTACCTAACCACAATGCAAGCTACCAGAAGTTCGAGCAATAAGGGAATAATTAAAAATTGGATTAGAATAAATAGGGCACTCACAGGGCTTAATATATTTACCGACAGCCCAAAGACAATTAGGGTGATTTTAGGTGATACAGTGCACTCGCGGTAACGTGAACACCGCCTAACGTGAACAAGATGTTTTTTACATTGACTACTCTGTAACGTGAACAAACACAGAAAGCTCTATAACGTGAACAATTTTTTTATCACAGTTTATGTTTTCTAAGCATGTAGACAACATAGAAATACATTCATTAAATTCGAATTTTAAAATTTTGGGAATCCCCTTATATAAATGAGTGTATATCCCCTAAATTATTTTGTTTGTATGGCAAAGAAATTTGAAGTTAGTTGCTTATGAGAAGTGAGTCAGTCGGCATGAGTGTAAAAAAATCTAAATGTTTGCAATTAAAAGAAAAGGCAGACATTTTTAGATAGTTTTCAAAAAGGAACAGGTGTGACTAGTTTAGCAGTATTAAAAATTTTATTAAAATAGATTTTAATAAAATTTTAGTTTTATATTTTAATGATATAAGTAATAATAAAAGAATATCACGCTCAAGCATGTAAATTTGACAATCGCTAACGTGAACAATTTCGCTAACATGAACTGCCTTGGTTTTAATTAGTTCACGTTACCGCGAGTGCACTGTAGAATTAAATCTAAGACTGTGTCGTATTATTAAGTAGCTTTAACTGAATATTCTTCCAGAGTTAAGGTTTACATCAAATGAGTCCCAAGTATGTATGAAGGGAATGAATCACGAGGTAGTTATGAACGCAAAACCATTATACGCAACTAAAGCTGAATTAAAACTACGAGTGAGAGAATCCCTTGGCTTTTTGGAATAATGAAGGATATAATGATTCGGTGGGCAGAATTAGAAAGATCCTAATAAGATCAAGACGAGAAATATCCTCAAAATGAGCAAGTCTGAGGTTAGTATATGACATATTCTGTTTGGACACACAACACATCTATACAAAATTGGACGTGCAGAGTTAGAGGAATGTAAATCATGTGGAGATGACAATGAATGAAACTCTGGAGCACTTTCTATGCAACTTTCAGGGATTTGTCGAAATTAGTTCCAATTATCTAGGAAGTGATGACTCTACATTTCATGTTTCTAGGTTCAATATTATAGAAAATTCAAAAAGGACCTTTTTAGAACGAAAAAGTACCAACAAAAATCCCTTTTGTGTCTTCTCGTTTAATTCGGGCTCTACATACTTAACTTTCTAAGTTCATTATTATAGAAAATTGTAAAACCAAAAAGTTCCTTTTTATTACTTCTAACTCAAGCCGGGCTCTAAATACTTAATTTTAACCAGCACATTAGTGTTGCTCTCGCTCTACTACTCTCGCTCTGCTACTCTTGCTCTGCTGCCCTTGCTCTGCTTTATTTTATAAACAAGTGTACAATAATTACATTTAACGTATGATTATGTATTTTGTTTTTTTTCCAATTTCTGTCTGAATTGTCTCAGATTTTTGCTCATATCTTCTTTATTCATGAACCGATTTTGGTGATTTTAAATAGCATTCTTCCCGAAAGCATGTCTAACAGAATTAATGAAGAATTCGGATCTCGTTGTCATCGGGGGTCCTCTAAAAACTGATTTTAACAAACAGACAGAGAGACCGACAGACGGACATGGCTTAATCGACTCCGCTATCTATAAGGATCGGGAATATATATACATTATAGGGTCGGAAATTTATATTATGACAAACATATATATATACCCTTCTCACGAAGGTGAAGGGTATAATAACATTCCACTCAATATTTTCGTAAATTTGAAAATTTTGAAAATTCCATATTTTTATGAATTGGAAAATTTTAAAAGACCAAAATTTTCCATTTTATTTTCATTATTTTATAAATTTTTCTCACTATAACGAATATGTACAACATGAGTATACTTGTTAATTCTAATTGTAAATTAATCATACGTACACATAACTTTTTTTTCTTTATTTTGAATTAAAAAAACACTAAACACACAGGAAAATGCTGCCATTTATTTTCTCTAAAGATTACATTCTTTGAAAATTCATCAAAAATCTTACTAACTTACAAAATCTTAATTTATTATGCTGCAGAAATTAAGTTTTGTTTAACATAACAACTTGTTGAACTGTTGTAGTAGACTAGGTACAAAACATGTACAAACAATTTTACACAAAACACTCATACACAGTCCAAACAATACATGTACGTTGCAATACACACACACACACGCAAACACATGTACAAAAAAAATAATTTAAAATACCAAAAGCCCAACAACCCCTTGATTATATACTAAACATGTTGCCCGCCATTTTGTTTTGTTAGCATACACACTCAGACAATCGTTCAGACAACACAACCACAATACCTAAAGCAGCAAAGATGTTAAGCAACATCATTCAACAAATGTATGTATACAACTTGTTGCTAAAGAATTAACGTTTTTTTTTTTTTGCTCTTGTTTCCTTTTCCCTTAAGGATGTTTGGCCTTACAATAAGAACAAAAAACATGTCATACACTAACACACACACACATAAGCACAAGCAATCCTGCATAAACAAACAGAACTTTGTAGAATCTCATGTTAAAGATAATTATGATGTCAAGGTAAATGATGATGATGCTGCTGTCCGCTCATGTTAGTAACAGTTGTCGAACCATCAGCACAGGTTGTGAGACACAATCAAAATAATTATTAAACGAACAAGCGCGAGTACGACGAATAAAACGAGAGTAAAATATTACGGTAAAAAGTGATTTAAAACAAATAATTTTTCTTCTGCAACCCCTTCTCCTGTTATTATTGGAAAATTGCAACGTGTTTTTTTGTGTAATATAGTACAAGTATTTAACAGCTTTTTGTTTCGTCGTTGTTGTTGCATTGACATTGATATTGAACTTCATTATTTTTCGTTACAATTTAATTTATTTCATTTTAACGGTAAATAAATTGAAATTTCTCTATGTTGAACAAGGTGATGTGATGTTAACGAAAAACAAACATAAAAAAGCAGGAGTGAAAAGTTTTTTCTTTTTATTGAAAATTTGTATAACTTAATTGTTTTTTTTTTTTTTTTTTTTTGAAATGCTTTATTGAGAGTAAAAATATTGGCACGGAAGTGTGTTATGACCAATTTAATAAATATTGTTTTAATTTCGGTATTTAAAGAAATAATTGAAATTTTACATAAATAAATTAAACATTGAATGGTTGGAATATTTGTAGGTTGTGAAAGGGTATATGAATGTAATATGAAATTTTGAATTTCTAAAAACCAATATTTTGAATAAATTCTAAAATTTAAAATTTTTAATAAATGCTAAAATATCAAACTTTTAATAAATGATAAACTTTTAAATTTTTTATAAATGCTTAAATTTTAAATTTTCAATATATGCTAAAATTTTAAATTTTTAATAAATTCTAGAATTTAAAATTTTTAAATAAAAATAATTGAATTTTTGAAAAATTTTACTAATATCGAAAAATAAAGTTATTTAAATTTAAATTTTTTTTTACAAAAGATAATTTATTAGAAACTTCACAACAATAAGAGAATTTGACTGAAAATTTCATTGCAATATTTTGATAAAAAGAGTATTATTTATATAAATTTTCTATAGAAAAGAGAATTTGTTTGAAAAAACTTTATGAATAGAGAACGTGTTCGAAAAATTCTATTCGAAGAGAGAATTAAATTGAAAATTTCAAAGAAATTTGTGTATTAAACAATTTCAGCAAAAGTCTATCGTCTAGTCTGTAGTCTAGCCTGAAGATTATTTTATAAGCCTTTACCTAACTTATAGCCTAGGCTATGGTCTAGTCCATAGTATAGTAAATAGTCCAATCTATATTCTAGTCTATAGTCTGGTCTATAGTCTGGCCTATTGTCTAGTCTATAGTCTGGTCTACATTGTAGTCGATATTTTTTTCTATAATCTAGTCCATAGTGTAGTCTAGTCTATAGTCCAGTTTATAGTCTAGTCTATATTTCAGTCTATATTCTAGTCTATAGTCTAGTTTATAGTTTAGTCTACAGTCTAATCAATAGTCTAGTCTATAGTCTACTCTGTAGTCTAGTCGATAGCCCAGTCTGTAGTCTATAGAGTATTCTATAGTCTAGTCTAAACTATAGTCTAGTCTACAGTCTAGTCTATAGTATAGTCTATTGTCTAGTCTAAAGTCTAGTCTAAAGTCTAGTCTAAAGTCTAGTCTAAAGTCTAGTCTAAAGTCTAGTCTAAAGTCTTATCTAAAGTCTAGTCTAAAGTCTAGTCTAAAGTCTAGTCTAAAGTCTAGGCTAAAGTCTAGTCTAAAGTCTAGTCTAAAGTCTAGTATAAAGTCTAGTCTGAAAACTAGCCTATAGTCTAGTCTATAGTCTAGCCTATAGTCTAGGCTACAGTCTAGTCCTTAGTCCTTATTTATACCTTATTTTATAGTTTAGTCTAGTCTAAAGTCTAGTCTAAAGTCTAGTCTAAAGTCTAGTCTAACGTCTAGTCTAAAGTCTAGTCAAAAGTCTAGTCTAAAGTCTAGTCTAAAGTCTAGGCTAAAGTCTAGTCTAAAGCCTAGTATAAAGTCTAGTCTAAAAACTAGCCTATAGTCTAGTCTATAGTCTAGCCTGTAGTCTAGCCTATAGTCTAGTCCTTAGTCGAGTCTATAGTTTAGTCAATAGTCTAGTCAATAGTCTAGTCTGTAGTCTAGTCTAAAGTTTTTGCTACAGTCTTGTCTATAGTCTAGTCTATAGTTTTTTATAGTCTAGTCTATACCTTATTTTATAGTTTAGTCTATAGCCTACCTTATAGTTTAGTCTAATCTATAATCTAATCTATAGTTTAGTTTATTGTCTAGTATATAGTCTAGTCTATAATCTAGTATATAATCTACTCTTTATTCTAGTCTGGTATGTAGTCTAGTCCATACTTTGGTCTATATCCTAGTCTATAGTTTGATCTGTAGTCTAGTCTATAGTCTAGTATATATTCTAGTCCATAGTCTACTTTATAGTCTAGTCTATATACTAGTCTATAGTCTAGCCTATAGTCTAGTTTACTGACTATTCTATTGTCTAGTCTGCAGTCTACTCTATAGTCTAGTCTGTGGTCTAGTCAATAGTATAGTCTAATCTATAGCCTAGTCTAATGTCTAATCTATAGCTTAGTCTAATGTCTAATCTATAGCCTAGTCTAAAGTCTAGTCTATAACCTAATCTAAAGCCTAGTCTATAGTCTAGTTTATAGTCTAGTCTATAGTCTAGTCTATAGTCTAATCTATAGTCTAATCTATAGTCTAGTCTATAGTCTAGTCTATAGTCAAGTCTATAGTCTAGTCTATAGTCTAGTCTATA
>NC_060953.1:47636753-47642788 GCF_022045245.1 Lucilia cuprina | reverse complement strand
GACTATAGACTACACTATAGTCTGGACTATAGACTACACTATAGTCTGGACTATAGACTACACTATAGTCTGGACTATAGACTACACTATAGTCTGGACTATAGACTAGACTATAGTCTGGAGTATAGACTAGACTATAGTCTGGACTACAGACTAGACCATAGTCTGGACTATAAACTAGCCTATAGTTATGGACTGTACACTAGACTGGACCATAGGCTGGACTATACAATAGACTTTAGTCAAGATTGTAAACTAGACTATAGTTTCGACTAGACTATAGTTTGTTTGATTTATAGATATAGGCTGTAGTCTATACTAAAGGCTTAACTATAGTCTAAACTATAGAACTATAAACTAGACTAGAGTCGGAACTTTTACTATAGGCTAGACTATAGCTTCAACAACAGACTAGACTATAGTCTCAACTAGACTAAAGTTTGGACTATAAACTTGACTATTATTCGAAAATAAACTATAAACTATATAACTATCTGAGTTATACCCAGACTAAAGTCTTAACTATGAACTAGACTGGAGTCTGGACTATAGACTATTGCTCTATATATTAGACTAGAGTCTGAGCTAAGGACGATTGCTCTATATACTAGACTATAGTCTGAATGACAGCTTAAAGTATTGAGCAGTTCATAATTTGGAGTATGGACCAGACTGTGGTCTAGGCTAAAAACTAGGCTATTGTCTGGAGTAAAGACTTGACTACAGACTGGACTATAAACTAGCCTCTAAGCTGGACAAGACTGTATACTAGATTAAAGCCTTGACTGTGGACTGGACTACTGACTAGTCAAAAGTATCTATTGTCGAAAATACCATGGTCTTGACCAGACACTCTAAACTGGACTAGAATATACTTTATAATAAATATATACTATTAATACCTATTTTCTTCTATCTTTTTAGGTAAGAATTTTTGTGGAAAAAACTTTCTCCTGAACAGTCTAAATTAGTCTAACATGGTTACTTGTTGTTAAGTATTTATTGTACAAGAATCTTAATAATAAGAAAGACACGCGCATATGCAATATAAACCGATTACTGGGTAAGAATGATTTTTTATTTCATCTTTTCATAAGTATATGAATTACCAAAAAAATGTTCTGTTTTTACATCAAACAAATAAAACCAATTTACACAGATATACTTCTATGACTCCTCGAATTAAAGTCTACCGCTGACATAAAATAAAAATGAGTTTAATTTAATTTTATAGAAATATAAAAGAAAAATATTCTTTAAAAAAAAATAATGAACAAAAATTCCTGTCTGAACTTGTTAAGGAAAAAAAGCTGCCGCCATACAAAAAATAACACCCTATAAGGGTGGATAGTCTCTAAAAATAGCATTTGAACTCCAACTCGTAATTTCCGTTAAATCCCCCCAATCTTAATTAAGTCTATGGCTGATTGAATGAACAAACGAACGAACGAACGAATGAAAGAAGGAATAGAGCGTTACTAATGCTGTCGCTGCTGCTATTGTCTGTCTGGTAGAGTGTCAGTTATATTTCGAAAGCTTCTATCCTACCACTTAAACTGTAATACTTTAGTCTTTATGTACCATTTTAAAGTACAAAAGAAAATCAATAATATAAAAAGTAAAAAATACTATATTAATGATTAGTGTTTTAAAAAAAGGGGAGAATATTATTAAAGATGTTATGGGTGATAATGATGATGGTGATGATGTTGTTATTGATGATAAAAACCGTCCGACCTACTTTTATTTTAACAACATTATTTTTGGTTCTTTTGTATAACTCTTTCTTAAATACACTTAACAAAATCATAGTTAAATATTAAAATCCAGCAAAAATAAAACGAAGTACTTCCAAAAGTATTACATTTACCACCACTTCAAAAGTAGCACTAAGTGATTTTTTTAAAACTTCTGTGGAAGTGATGTTTATTTTTTGTTTTTAAATTCTACGACAAGCCTGTGTTTTAATCATCATTTCTTCATGTCTTTCTCAGTACTTCCATTGAGTAAATTCTACTTCTTTTTCGCTTCTTTGGAAGTTCTTTTTTTTTTGCTGGAGTATAATTTATTTATTTATGTTAATTTTAATTGCTTCAAATTAGTTGTATTTTAAAATGCAACGATTTGACTTTCAAAAAAATAACATAAAAATGACTTCCTGAGAATGACTTGAGATGTAGTGAATTTGTAAACAAATAAAAAGGACATCTCATATAACAAGACTGTGTTAAAATCATTACTTCTTCAGACTTAATCTTACAGACTATGCTAATGATAGATTAGGCAATAGTCTAGTCTGCACTATACACTAGACCAGTCCGGACTATAATCTGGACGTTATAGACTAAAATAAAGTCTGGAATCTACATAATCTGCACTACAGTCCAGACTATAATACTAAATATAAATTTATAATCTATTAAGAAGAACATAGTCCAACTAAACTGCTGTCTTGACTATAGACTATAGAATAGTCTGGACCAACAACTATAGTCCGTACTATTTACTAGACTATATAATCTGGACTGCATACTAGACTATAGTCTGGCCTAGATACTATACTTTATATTAGACTTAGGACTAGGCTATAGTCTGGGCTATAGAGTAGGATATACTCTGAACCAAAGAGTAGACTATATTATTGTCTATGAAGTAGACTATAGCCTGGACTAGACTACTGTTAGTAGTCTAGTTACTGTTTAGTCTGGACTATAAAGTTGACTATAGTCTAAACTACAGAGTAAGCTATAATCTGAACTAAAGAGTAAACTAAATAGAATTGACTATTGCCTGGACTAAAGAGTAGTCTGGACTAGACTATAGTCTGAACTAAAGAGTATACTATAGTCTGAACTATAGAGTAGGATATAGTCTGAACTAAAAAGTAATAGTGTGGGTTAATAAGTATTGCCTTGACTATAAAGTAGACTATAGTATAGACTATAAAGTAAACTATAGCGCGGACTAAAGAGTAGACTAGACTAATAATAATAATATTAATATTAGACTATAGTATGGGCTATAGAGTAGGATATAATCTGAACTAAAGAGTAAACTATAGTCTGGGTCAATGAGTATAGCCTCGACTATAGAGTAGACTACATTGACTATAATGCAGACTATAGCCTGGACTAAAAAGTAGTCTGGACTTGAATATAGTCTGAACTAAAAAGTAGACTAAATTCTGGACTACAGAATTGACTATAGTCTGGACTATAGAATAGGTTATAGTCTTGGCTATAAAATAGGCTTTAGTCTCGGCTATAGAGTAGGCTTAAGTTGGCACTATAGAAAAGTATAAAGTCTGGATCTTAGAGTTACGTGAGCATGAACTATAAAGTAGACTACAGTATAGCATGTAAAGTTAACTATAGTATGGACTATACAACATACTATAGAGAAGATTATAGTATGGACCTAGATTATGGTCTATAAAGTAGACTCTAGTGTAGGATGTACAATAGCCAATATGAGAGATCATAAAGTAAACAATAGACTGGACTATAAAGTAAATTAATGCTGGTTCTACGGACTAGACTATGTTTATATAGATTAGACTGGACAATAGACAAGACTATAGTCTATATATAGCAAGCCTACATAATCTCAACTATAGACTGGTCTATAGACAAGACGATATTTTGATCTTTAGACGGGAGTAGTGTCAGTACTATAGTCTGGGCTACTGATTATTTTTAATCAGTGTACTTTACTCTTATATCTACTGCAAATAAAACAACTTCTAAGTACTCGAACATTGCAAAAAAAATTTAATTCGAAATATTTTAAAAATCTTGTAAGAGGATTATTGTATTTGCATTTGAAATAAATTGAAATTTATTGAATTGTAGACTGACTACTCATTAAATTTATATACAAACATATTTTTAAAAACAATTTTAAAACAAAAGTCGCACACAAAAAATAATGGCGAATAAAACAATGTAATGTAGACAAATGTTAAAACTACATCCTCTTACAAAGTCAAAAACTTTAACTTAACAAATGTATCTAAAATAATATTTATTGTTAAAACTTTTGAATGAGAAAACCATAAGACTCTTTCGGGTTAAATTTCTAAACTATATTATTCTGAGCAAAGAACTTTCAAATAAAAAATTTTAACCACTAATGTTCTTACTTTAGAAAAAAAACTTCTCAAATGACCCACGTTGTAAAAATAGAAAATTAAAAGAAATATAAATCAAAAATAACAAAAAAAAAGATGTTTAAAAATAAAACTTCTTCCATGTTCTTTTCCCATCTCACTTACCTTGGCCAAAAAATCATAATCCATCTCCTCATCACTGCTGGTCACTGTAGTGCACTTATTGGAAATCATACGCACTAATGAGCGACCAGACGAGGAAGATGATGTTGATGTTTTATTAACTTTGCCATCTGTACTGGGACCGGATGCAGAGAAAAAACTTGTATTATCGATACTTGAGCGGGCTGATCTAAGTGAAGCATTCGAAGATAAAGAATCTCGATGTACAACCAAACTACCTTTACGAGTCAACTGTCCCAAATTGCTACCACTGTGTTTGCGAACATTCGAATGTTGTTGATGTGAGTGTGCAGAATGCTGTTGTTGCTGCTGCTGTTGAGCAGCTGATGTAGATGCTTGTGTTGTGGCTGCACCATTGCTGGCATAATTCAAACTTGAACGACGCAAATATTCACAATCTTCATTATCCGAATCTGAAGTGATGCCATTAATTTTCTCCAATGTTTTTAAAGGAATTTGACCAGGTCGTATATTTTGCCAAGTGGGCTTAACCAACGATTCACGTCGTCCGTGTGTTGGTGATGAATTGGTCGATTCCGATCTCATATCATATGATAAATGATGCTGCAACTGTGACATTTGACTCTTGCCGGAGGGCGATAACGATGAGGGTGATGCACAACTTATGGATTGTGAACGATGACGTTGTGTTGTGGGCGGTAGATTACGACGCATTTTTTGTTTGTTTTATTGATTTTTATTTATATTTTATTGTTTTTTTTTTTTTTTTTTTTTTTTTTGATAATTTATTTAGATTTAAATGTTTTCTTTCTTCTTATTTGTTGTTTGATCTTTTTTGTTAAATCAAAACTGCAAAATTTTTTCTATTGAATCTGATAGAAAATTGTGAATTCAAATTATAACTCTACATTTTTAAAATCTCTGGTTTTGTATTAAAACAATTGTACGCCAAAGCAATAAATAAAGCTTCATTACACAAGCCAACAAATGTTTCATACAAAACTCACATCAGAATTTGTTTATCGAATAAGATTTCCGAGTTCAGATTTTAGTCTTATAAACTATAGTCGGGATTATAATTTATAAAATAACACTGTTGAATAGACTATAGACTAGACAATAAACTAGACTAAAGAATAGTCTAAACTACTGACTATACTGTAGACCAAATTATAGACTACACTAGAGACAAGACTTTTGAATAGACTATAGACTATACTACAGAATAGAATATAGAATATACTGGATTATAGACTATAATATAGGCTACATCATGGACTATAATATAGACTGGACTTTATACTAGACTATAGACCAGACTATAAAGTAGACTATAGAATAGACTATTGATTAGACTATAGACCATAGTATAGACTAGACTATAGACTAGACTATAGACCAGACTATAGACTAGACAATAGATTAGACTATATACAAGACTATAGACTAGACTATAGACTAGACTATAGACTAGACTATAGACTAGACTATAGACTAGACTATAGACTAGACTAGAATATAGACTAGACTAGAATATAGACTATACTATAGACTAGACTAGAATATAGATTAGACTATAGACTAGACTAGAATATAGACTAGACTATAGACTAGACTAGACTAGACTATAGACTAGACTATAGACTAGACTAGAATATAGACTAGACTATAGACAAGACTATAGACTAGACTATAGACTACACTATAGACTAGACCATAGACTAGACTATAGACTAGACTATAGACTAGACTATAGACTAGACTATAGACTAGACTATAGACT
>NC_060953.1:47627642-47636653 GCF_022045245.1 Lucilia cuprina | reverse complement strand
GATAGATAGATAGATAGATAGATAGATAGATAGATAAATAGATAGATAGATAGATAGATAGATAGATAGATAGATAGATAGATAGATAGATAGATAGATAGATATAGAGAAAGATTTCTGTCATTATAAGGTTTCATGCTAACGTTAAAACAAATTCCTTAGAGAAAACTTCCCTCAAAACCATCTGGCAACTCAATTTGGAACTAAAAATTCTTGCTCATTTAATTTATGCGCAGAGAGAACAAAATCAGAAAAACAAACAAGACTGGGAACTTAACAGCAACAAAACGAGGCAACATGAAGCTTAGCAACATATTGAAAGCGAAAGTAAAACCTATAAAATGTATAGCAACAAAACAACATGTTGCATAACACACTAAACACACTTGTTGCGGAAGAAGAAAAGGCAAAATAAGAGGAAAAAAATATAAATATGTGCCATAAAATAGCTATGGCCCTGTATTTACCATTATCCTTGATAATATGACTATTTCAATCATCAGTTTGTTTTGAGTTTCCCCCTAAAACGGTTGTGTTTTCATTTTATAAAAATTTTAACGTTTTCAATACAAGTAAATTCAAATAAAAGTAACGGTTATAAACAGGATTATGAGTGTGTATGAGTGTATATCAATAAAATTTCAAATAATAACTGAAAATTAGTTTAATTTGTAAAGAAATGTGAAAATTATTGAAAATAAAAATATGGGTTAAAATCATTTACTTAAAAAAACATATGTATATTTCTGTTACAGTGAAATTGAATGTAATGATTTTAATAAAAATTAATTTATATTCAATGAAATTTTGAAAAATATAAATAAAAGTTTATATCGCAAAAAGTTGTTTAAAGTGAAAATATAAATTGTACTTAGTTTTTGGAATGAACAAAAAATTCTTTGAAATTTTCATGGCTTTTAGTTTTTATAGTTTTGACCATTATTAGTGGAACTGCCGCGTCCTTCAGGTCTACTTGGAATTTGGTACTTTTATGTTTAGGCTAAATCAATAATATTAAATTAATTTAAAAAAGAATTTACATTTTTTTCTAAGAACATAGCTTCAAGTGCAACAAAGCTTATTCTAAAAGAAATTAGAAAAATACGTAATAAACTTAACTGTTTTTAAATGAACTCAGTGTAGATATATATTTTTAATTTATTTGCAATGTTTACTATTTTTATAAAAAAAAAACTGACTTTGCGCTTTTGGATTCTAAGCTCAAATTTTGTGCACAATGTTAAGATATAAGAAGAGACAAGAAATTAAAAATTAAAAAATTTTTTTTGGAGAAAATGTTCTTAGTTAGATCAATTAAACATCTAAATTAATCGTATTCAATCGAAATTGTAATGTTTAATTTACTTCACATCTTTTATGAAAAATTTTAAAATATATTTGTTATTAGTAAAACAAATTTAGCTTTTTGTGAAAATTTATTCAGATTTAAGTGAAAACATATATTTTTCGTAAAATAGAACTGAACTAGAACTGAACTAGAACTAAACTAGAACTGAACTAGAACTGAACTAGAACTGAACTAGAACTGAACTAGAACTGAACTAGAACTGAACTAGAACTGAACTAGAACTGAACTAGAACTGAACTAGAACTGAACTAGAACTGAACTAGAACTGAACTAGAACTGAACTAGAACTGAACTAGAACTGAACTAGAACTGAACTAGAACTAGAACTGAACTAGAACTGAACTAGAACTGAACTAGAACTGAACTAGAACTGAACTAGAACTGAACTAGAACTGAACTAGAACTGAACTAGAACTGAACTAGAACTGAACTAGAACTGAACTAGAACTGAACTAGAACTGAACTAGAACTGAACTAGAACTGAACTAGAACTGAACTAGAACTGAACTAGAACTGAACTAGAACTGAACTAGAACTGAACTAGAACAGAACTAGACCTGAACTAGAACTGAACTAGAACTGAACTAGAACTGAACTAGACCTGAACTAGAACTGAACTAGAACTGAACTAGAACTGAACTAGAACTGAACTAGAACTGAACTAGAACTGAACTAGAACTGAACTAGAACTGAACTAGAACTGAACTAGAACTGAACTAGAACTGAACTAGAACTGAACTAGAACTGAACTAGAACTGAACTGAACTAGAACTGAACTAGAACTGAACTAGAACTGAACTAGAACTGAACTAGAACTGAACTAGAACTGAACTAGAACTGAACTAGAACTGAACTAGAACTGAACTAGAACTGAACTGAACTAGAACTGAACTAGAACTGAACAAGAACTGTTATTAGTAAAACAAATTTAGCTTTTTGTGAAAATTTATTCAGATTTAAGTGAAAACATATATTTTTCGTAAAATAGAACTGAACTAGAACTGAACTAGAACTGAACTAGAACTGAACTAGAACTGAACTAGAACTGAACTAGAACTGAACTAGAACTGAACTAGAACTGAACTGGAACTGAACTAGAACTGAACTAGAACTGAACTAGAACTGAACTAGAACTGAACTAGAACTGAACTAGAACTGAACTAGAACTGAACTAGAACTGAACTAGAACTGAACTAGAACTGAACTAGAAACTGAACTAGAACTGAACTAGAACTGAACTAGAACTGAACTAGAACTGAACTAGAACTGAACTAGAACTGAACTAGAACTGAACTAGAACTGAACTAGAACTGAACTAGAACTGAACTAGAACTGAACTAGAACTGAACTAGAACTGAACTAGAACTGAACTAGAACTGAACTAGAACTGAACTAGAACTGAACTAGAACTGAACTAGAACTGAACTAGAACTGAACTAGAACTGAACTAGAACTGAACTAGAACTGAACTAGAACTGAACTAGAACTGAACTAGAACTGAACTAGAACTGAACTAGAACTGAACTAGAACTGAACTAGAACTGAACTAGAACTGAACTAAACGTAACTAGAACTGAACTAGAACTGAACTAGAACTGAACTAGAACTGAACTAGAACTGAACTAGAACTGAACTAGAACTGAACTAGAACTGAACTAGAACTGAACTAGAAACTGAACTAGAACTGAACTAGAACTGAACTAGAACTGAACTAGAACTGAACTAGAACTGAACTAGAACTGAACTAGAACTGAACTAGAAACTGAACTAGAACTGAACTAGAACTGAACTAGAACTGAACTAGAACTGAACTAGAACTGAACTAGAACTGAACTAGAACTGAACTAGAACTGAACTAGAACTGAACTAGAACTGAATAGAACTGAACTAGAACTGAACTAGAACTGAACTAGAACTGAACTAGACCTGAACTAGAACTGAACTAGAACTGAACTAGAACTGAACTAGAACTGAACTAGAACTGAACTAGAACTGAACTAGAACTGAACTAGAACTGAACTAGAACTGAACTAGAACTGAACTAGAACTGAACTAGAACTGAACTAGAACTGAACTAGAACTGAACTAGAACTGAACTAGAACTGAACTAGAACTGAACTAGAACTGAACTAGAACTGAACTAGAACTGAACTAGAACTGAACTAGAACTGAACTAGAACTGAACTAGAACTGAACTAGAACTGAACTAGAACTGAACTAGAACTGAACTAGAACTGAACTAGAACTGAACTAGAACTGAACTAGAACTGAAACTAGAACTGAACTAGAACTGAACTAGAACTGAACTAGAACTGAACTAGAACTGAACTAGAACTGAACTAGAACTGAACTAGAACTGAACTAGAACTGAACTAGAACTGAACTAGAACTGAACTAGAACTGAACTAGAACTGAACTAGAACTGAACTAGAACTGAACTAGAACTGAACTAGAACTGAACTAGAACTGAACTAGAACTGAACTAGAACTGAACTAGAACTGAACTAGAACTGAACTAGAACTGAACTAGAACTGAACTAGAACTGAACTAGAACTGAACTAGAACTGAACTAGAACTGAACTAGAACTGAACTAGAACTGAACTAGAACTGAACTAGAACTGAACTAGAACTGAACTAGAACTGAACTAGAACTGAACTAGAACTGAACTAGAACTGAACTAGAACTGAACTAGAACTGAACTAGAACTGAACTAGAACTGAACTAGAACTGAACTAGAACTGAACTGAACTAGAACTGAACTAGAACTGAACTAGAACTGAACTAGAACTGAACTAGAACTGAACTAGAACTGAACTAGAACTGAACTAGAACTGAACTAGAACTGAACTAGAACTGAACTAGAACTGAACTAGAACTGAACTAGAACTGAACTAGAACTGAACTAGAAACTGAACTAGAATTGAACTAGAACTGAACTAGAACTGAACTAGAAACTGAACTAGAACTGAACTAGAACTGAACTAGAACTGAACTAGAACTGAACTAGAACTGAACTAGAACTGAACTAGAACTGAACTAGAACTGAACTAGAACTGAACTAGAACTGAACTAGAAACTGAACTAGAACTGAACTAGAACTGAACTAGAACTGAACTAGAACTGAACTAGAACTGAACTAGAACTGAACTAGAACTGAACTAGAACTGAACTAGAACTGAAACTAGAACTGAACTAGAACTGAACTAGAACTGAACTAGAACTGAACTAGAACTGAACTAGAACTGAACTAGAACTGAACTAGAACTGAACTAGAACTGAACTAGAACTGAACTAGAACTGAACTAGAACTGAACTAGAACTGAACTAGAACTGAACTAGAATGAACTAGAACTGAACTAGAACTGAACTAGAACTGAACTAGAACTGAACTAGAACTGAACTAGAACTGAACTAGAACTGAACTAGAACTGAACTAGAACTGAAACTAGAACTGAACTAGAACTGAACTAGAACTGAACTAGAACTGAACTAGAACTGAACTAGAACTGAACTAGAACTGAACTAGAACTGAACTAGAACTGAACTAGAACTGAACTAGAACTGAACTAGAACTGAACTAGAACTGAACTAGAACTGAACTAGAACTGAACTAGAACTGAACTAGAACTGAACTAGAACTGAACTAGAACTGAACTAGAACTGAACTAGAACTGAACAAGAACTGAACTAGAACTGAACTAGAACTGAACTAGAACTGAACTAGAACTGAACTAGAACTGAACTGAACTAGAACTGAACTAGAACTGAACTAGAACTGAACTAGAACTGAACTAGAACTGAACTAGAACTGAACTAGAACTGAACTAGAACTGAACTAGAACTGAACTAGAACTGAACTAGAACTGAACTAGAACTGAACTAGAACTGAACTAGAATTGAACTAGAACTGAACTAGAACTGAACTAGAACTAGAACTGAACTAGAACTGAACTAGAACTGAACTAGAACTGAACTAGAACTGAACTAGAACTGAACTAGAACTGAACTAGAACTGAACTAGAACTGAACTAGAACTGAACTAGAACTGAACTAGAACTGAACTAGAACTGAACTAGAACTGAACTAGAACTGAACTAGAACTGAACTAGAACTGAACTAGAACTGAACTAGAACTGAACTAGAACTGAACTAGAACTGAACTAGAACTGAACTGGAACTGAACTAGAACTGAACTAGAACTGAACTGAACTAGAACTGAACTAAACCCGATACTTGGTTATGAAAAGAAAATTTGTGAAATTTAAGAACATTTTTATAACAATAAAATTAAAGTCATCAAACATATCGCACTCTACTTTGCAATAATAAATTCAATATAAATATAAACTCTCAGTTCTAGATAAAATCCTCTAGTAATAAAATATTTATTTTTTTATCATAAAGAACTTTTGCTGTTTGTCTCTATAAAATTATTAAGAAATAGAAATAAAACCTTAACGCTAAAGCGAAAATAAATTGGGTTTAAGGTTTCCAAATGGTTCGAACTTTTTCACAGGCTTCACTTTATTTTATTGGTATTTTATTTATTCAAATTGTGGCGACAAGTAGTGGGTGTGTGTGTGTGTGAGTATACATTCCTAAGCATTTAACAACTTTGACCAAATGTATTAAATGGAAAAACTTTTTTTATTATAATATTATTTTGCCGAACTTTTCCCTCTCCCGTGTTTACTAAGAAGCTCTCACCATTTTTACCACAATTGAGTTTGAGTGTGCGGTATGCTAATGAGTATGTAAATATGATGCCTACAGTCTTATCAGTCCGAAATCAACCACCTGTGTGCTTACCGACCCACCGACCGACAGACCACTTCAAATGAAAATAGTTTAAAAAACTTGAAGAGAAAATAAAATTTACTTTTTTAATAAATATTTTGTTTTTTTTTATTAATATTAATCTAAAGAATTTCATTTTACTAAACGCAAAAACTTTTATTATAAAAGTTTTGTTTTAATTTTTTTTTTAATTTGGTCATATGAAACCAAAAAGTAATTGAGGTTTTTCACAGTTTTAAAAGGAGGTCTTTAGCATTTTGTTTCACTTTGTAGAGTTGGTTTTTTTTCTTTTGTTCAGGGGAAAACTAGAGATAAACCTGTAACAGAGTTATAAATGAATCACACTTTTTTTAAAGAATTTATACAAAAATGTTTATAAAATAGAAAAATAAAATGTGAAATTTATATTAAAAAGGAAAAACACCTCTTATCAGGCAATATATAGGGGGAGAGATAAAAAAATTTTATTTAAAATAATAAATGGAAGCAATACTTTGGCTTCTTTAATACTTTAAAACATAATAATAGTAGATTTGTTGCGTATTGCAGTTTGAAGGTAATGACGTTCATCTTTCACGTTGCGTTATTGCGTTTTTCTTTTCAGTTTATTTTTACAAAAGTAGATTTTAGATGAAGCCCTTGTATTACAATTCTTTTGCTGCATAGCTGTCAGTAGAAATTGGGAAGATTGGAAGATCTAAAAAAATTTTTTAACATCAGACCCATTCCAAAACCCTAACTTTTTCTCCTGTAGGTATATATTTCAATAAAAAATAAAGTTTTTTAGATATTCACTTTGGGCACACTGTTAACCATAGTTCACAGTGAGATCTTATTGGACCATTACTCAGAGATCATAAACTTTGCTACATCGGATAATTCTATGGAATTCTATAGAAAACTGACTGTTAATAAAGTCTTCCATCGTCGATAAAATTTTTTTTGGGGAAAAGTGATCGTTCATAAAGTTTTTTATGAAAAACTGATACTTGATAACGTTTTTTATTGAAAACTAATTGTTGATAATAATTTCTATAGAAAACTGGTCGTTGATAAAGTTTTCTATATAGAACTGGTCGTTGATAAAGTTTTCTATATAGAACTGGTCATTGATAAAGTTTTGTATAGAAAACTGATCGTTGATAAAGTTTTCTCTAGAAAACTGATCGTTGATAAAGTTTTCTATAGAAAACTGATCGTTGATAAAGTTTTCTATAGAAAACTGATTGTTGACGAAGTTTTCTCTAGAAAACTGATCGTTGACGAAGTTTTCTCTAGAAAACTGATCGTTGACGAAGTTTTCTCTAGAAAACTGATCGTTGACGAAGTGTTTTCTAGAAAACTGATCGTTGACGAAGTGTTTTCTAGAAAACTGATCGTTGATAAAGTTTTCTCCAGAAAACTAATCGTCGATAAAGTTTTCTATAGAAAAGTGATCGTTAATAAAGTTTTCATTATAAAGTTCTTCATAAATAATTGGTCGATGACAAAGCTTGCTACAAAAAAATTATAAATAATCAATTTTATCTAAGAACTTGATCAATGATATAATTTTCTACAGAAAACTTATCGACGATAAAGTTTTCTTAAAAAAAGCTGATTGGTGATAACGTTTTCAATAGAAATACGATCGATCATACAGTTTTCTATACAAATCTGATCGTTGATTTAGTTCCCTTTAGAAAACCAATAAATTATAAAGTTCTCTATAGAAAAGTAATCGATTATAAAATTTTCTATGAAAACTGCTCGTTGATAATGTGTTCTATTAAAAAATAACTGGTTGATGATAAAGATTTTTATAGAACGCTGATAAGGCTCTCTATAGAAAACTGTTTGTTTTAAATGTTTTCTAAAGAAAACTATGCAATTATAAAGTTTTCAATAGAAAATTGATTGATGATAAAATTTTGTATCGAAAACTGATCGATGATAAAGTTTCCTACAGAAAACTGATCGATGATATGGGTTTCTATAAAAAAAACTGATCAATAATAAGGTTTTCTATAGAAAACTGATCAATGATAAAGATTTCTATAGAACACTAATCGATTATAATGTTTTTTAAAGAAAAATGATCGTTGACAAAGTTTTCTATAGAAAACTGATTGTGGATGATAAAGATTTCTATAAAACGCTCATCGTTTTATATAGAGAACTGTTTATTTAAAAGGTTTTCTATAGAAAATAAAGTTTTTTATAGAATAAAGTTTTTATATAGATGATAGAGTTTTTTATAGAAAACTGATCGATGATAAGGTTTCCTACAGAAAACTGATCAATGATAGGCATTTCTATAGAAAACTGATCAATGAAGTTTTTTAAAGAAAGAAGATCGATAATAAAGTTTTTTGAAGAAAACTGATCGTTGATAAAGTTTTTTAGAGAAAAATGATCGTTGACAAAATTTTCAAAAGAATATAAAGTTTTTTTTTTCATAAAAAAACTGCTCGATGACAAAATTTACTACAGAGAAGTGATCGATAAGGAAGTTTTCTACCAAAATCTGATCGGTGGAAACGTTTTCCATAGAAAGAAAGTCAATTATAACTTTTTTAATAAAATTAGATCGATTATAAAGATTTCTAGAGAAAACTAATAGTTGGTAAAATTCTATATAGAAAACTGATCTATGGAAAAGTGATCGATGATGAAGTGTTTTAAAAAAAGACATCGTTGAAAAAGGGTTTTATAGAAAAGAGATCGGTGATAAAGTTTTTAGTGAAAAATTGATCGATGCACAGTGGTATAGGAAAAAAAAAGAGGGAAATAATTCGGTAACTTCTAAACGGTTAATCCGATTTTAATGAAATTTGGTATGCACAAAGAGGAGGTGTTGTCG
>NC_060953.1:47618033-47627542 GCF_022045245.1 Lucilia cuprina | reverse complement strand
CTGTCTGTCTGTCTGTCTGTCTGTCTGTCCGTCTGTCTATCTATCTATCTATCTGTCTGTCTGTCTGTCTGTCTGTCTGTCTGTCTGTCTGTCTGTCTGTCTATCTATCTATGTATCTATTTATCTACTTATGTATAAATCTCTTTTCCCAAAAAGTTATTTTTACTGTAAAATCCCTCCATCTGGCATCATTCAAAATAACCTGCACTTGAACTTGTAAAATAAGTTTTGCAGGCTTTAAAACTCCCACCTTCTCTCTCTTTCCTTCTACTGCAAAACAATTGTTTTTTGTAATTGCTAAAAAATTGTTTTTGCTTTATTTACTTTATAAACCATTTCCACACATCTTAGTCTGTCTACGAGCCAACAAAACAAACTGTCAATTTGTATCCTTAAATCTTTATTAAACTTACAGTTTCTTTTAACACAACGGAAGAAGGACTCCCCAAACACTTACTAAATGAATGGCTGACTGACTGACAGACTAGCCTTAGTACAAAAACAGTTTTGTGTTTTTTGATTTGTATTTCATTTCTTAAACTGTAATTGTTTTTGTACATATACGTAAAAAAGAAATTTGTAATGAAATGTTTCCAAACTGTCAAACGACAGATTTCTCATTTTTTTTGGCTTAAAGAGGACAAGCGGAAAAGCTGTGAGTGTTTGTATTCGGATAAATAAGAACATTAATTGTGTTTGTGTTTATGACACGAAAAATAATAAAAAGACTCAATTAAATGATGATTAGGTGT
This sequence comes from Lucilia cuprina, assembly GCF_022045245.1. Lineage (NCBI taxonomy): Eukaryota > Metazoa > Arthropoda > Insecta > Diptera > Calliphoridae > Lucilia > Lucilia cuprina. Next base: position 47,626,790 of record NC_060953.1, on the reverse strand, counting down.
CAGTAATAATAAATAAGGAATATGCTGAGACACAATATACAAAAAATGTTAACTCAAAAAAGTTTAATGTATAGGAAATCAGAGAAAAAACATAAAAAGCTCAACAAGTTAATATTGTGAAACTAAATTTGCAACAGACGTTGAGGATACAAAAAGAAATCTTTTGCCCAAAAAAATACACTTTGGCTAAAGTTAAGGTTAGCTCTTTTTGAATATAGGAAGTTGAAACAGGGACATTTTTTAATAGTGTTGCAAATTTCACTTAATAAAATTTGTGAAATAATTAAACAATTTAAATAATAAATCAAATGCACACGTTTAATTCCATCTACCAACCTCATAGTGTTATTACTCTGGAAGCCATTAAAATTTTATTCTGATGAAATATTTTTTTACTATTTTTCACAAATTTAAAAAAACAAACAAAACATTCATAATAATCAAATATAATTTCATAATTATTTTCAACGCATTTTTCTCATTGTCAATCAAGATTGTCTTGTCTGTCTTTCGCAATTTGGAGAAAATTAAATTGAAATTAATTTCATTGTTATTTGTGTTTCTCATGTAAATAATGTCCTACATATGTATGTCCTTTAGAGCAAATATATAAGAGGAATAATTTAAAAAAATATATAATAATATTCAAACTATAATATTTCCTTGTTTTTTATTCGATTCTTAAGATTTCTTAAGAATGTCAAAAAAATACATAAACAAATAATAATAATATTTATATGAGAATAACACATGATGTCCTTAACATATGTTTGTAATACCAATGTACGCCCAATATTACACATCTTACCACCTACATACACACATCATACATCATCAGTATGTGATGACTTAAGTTAATTATGTTGTAATACACAGTTTGTTGCCTGTGTTACAGCCAGATATTTATATTCATAAATTTGTACATATTTTTGGGGTCTTCTTTAGTCTACAGTAGGTGTAGTTGTTAAAAGAAATTCAAAAATAAATTTACTTTTTTTTAAAATTACACGAGATTGAAAGTGAAGATCGTTTGTAATCTCATTCGGCTTGTACGAGTTGTTATTATGAAGTGATCGGTAGTAATCTTATTTAGATCAACGATCATCAAGCTTTGCACTAAGAGAAAGACCCACAAACAAGTGCAGCGTGAACTCCCACTCTTGTACCAATACATTGTTCAGTACTTTTACTCTCACTTAAAGCTTTCTCTCTCTGGCCAGCATTGGTGATCGACACTCTCAATATAACTTAAAGGATCGTTAAAATTATCCATTGTCTTAAAAATTGCAGTTACTCTGTTTGTCAACTTACTTGATACTAAGTTAACAAGACATGAGAGCATTTGTGGTGATAAAATGGCCAAATATCGATTAACTGTTCGTTATAGGAAACATTTTTTACTTTTACTCTCACTTAAAGCTTTCTCTCTCTGGCCTGCATTGATGCTCTACGCTCTCAATATAACTTATAACCAAATATCGGTTAACTGATCGTTATAGGAAGCATTTTTTTAGGTATATTAATATGACCTTGACACTTTAAAGAAATATATTTTTTGATGTTTGTGTATTTACCAAAGATGTCAGATCTTATTTGAAAAAGATCATAAACGAAGTTCCGAATAGGTTTGAAAAGTTTTGCACGATCATTGTGATTATGAAGAGCTTATTTTGCAGATAACAAACATGACTGACCAAACACTGCAGAAGAAAACTAGCAGAATGCAAAGTTTTTTTGATCTGTCTCTCGCAGAAAATGATCGTGATCTTGAATGTCTATTAAGAGTCAGTAGAGTACTCTTGATAGAAATTCTTTAAGATTTTTTTCAAGCATAATTTCTTAGAATTGACAAGATCATTTTACTTATGAAGAGCTCAATTCAAGGATATAGAACAAGACTGTCAAATAGGCGGCAAAAGAATACCAGAAGAATATACAAAATGGTTTGGATCTGTCTCTCACTTAAAAATCATCCCGATCTTGATACCCATCACTCTCATAATATGAATTCGTTAAGAACATATTTGCCAGAACTAAGAGATCTAATCGTGTTAAAAGTTACGGATAAGTATCCTCAGGATTTGAAAGATCAGGCTGTTTATGAAGAGCTTAATTTAAAGATATCGAACATTGATGGCTCTCTCACAGAAAATAATTTTGATCTTGTTGAAACACATCGTATTGGCAAAAGATCGCGTTCACTGAATCGGATAAGTTTTGCTGCCTTTATATATTCCACAAATTTTAATTTTTATATAAATTATATATATTTTTATCTATTTCAAATCCCATTATTCTATCATACCACCACACTGTTAGGCCTAGGAAAATGCGCAGTTTGAGAATGTTAATTTATGAAACTTTATATTTTATTTCTGCCGCCGCTCATTCATCTCGCTTCGTATATAAAAAAATAAAACTAAATTATACAGATAGAGTAACAGAAAGCCTAAGGTAATTTATCATTACAAAAAACGTAGATAGAGATGAAGGTGAACAAAAAAACCGAAAATATGAAAATAATATAAAAAGGAATATTTTAAAGGAAATACAAACAAATTAGTAGCTTGGAAAAAGCTTTAATAACAGACATTTGTTTAATGACATTAAAGGTAAAACGATATTGATTACAGGCTATAAATTTTGAGCAAAAAATAAAAGCTAAAAGTGAAAATTGAGTTAAAATTAAAGAAATACGATATGGTATTTTATAAAAGGGAACTGAAATTTTTAGGAAATAGTAGCACGGTAACAAAAAAAAACAAGTAGGAAAGTATAGTCGGGCATGGCCGACCATATAATACCCTACACCATGAGTATATTTTAAAAATTTGTATTTTTTATAAAGAATCTTTATGTTGAATATTACCATAATTTCAAAATATTTAAGCAAATATTAGGCAAAAATGTCTATATAGGTCAAATATGGGCCGATCCTCGGTAAATTTGGGAAAAGGATATATTTTTAAATAACAGTTAATTTTGTTGAGTTTCATTGCGATACAAATGGTTACAAGTCAATTTTAGACGTTTAAGACTTTTTTGAAGGGGGGTTTGTATTTGGGCTAGGGTTAAATAAGGGCCGATCCTTACGAAAATCTGCAGTGTCATTTATACTTATATAAAACTTATTTGTGCCAATTTTTAGAGGGATAAAAAAAAATTGACGTAATTATGGCATAAAAAGTTCAATTCGGGAGGTACGGTTGTATGGAGGCTAGGTGAAATAATGAACCGATTTCAACCATTTTCAATAGGCTTCTTCCCTGTGCCAAAAAAACATGCTTGGTCCAAATTTCATCAAATTATCTTGAAAATTGCGGCCTGTACCTTGCATGGACAGCCAGCCGGACAGACGGACGGACTGACGGACATGTCTTAATCGACTTAAAAAATGATTCTGAATCGATCGGTATACTTTAAGGTGGGTATTAAACCAATATTTTTGTATGTTACAAACATCAGCACAAACGTATAATACTTTCCCTGATTATTCTATTAACTAGAATAACACTTTTGACTGGAATAGTCTATGATTTAGTCTAGAGCCTAGACTAGGGAATTGTTTATTAACTAGTTGACTTTTTGTCCTAGCGTCTCTAGTTTAGCTATAAAAAGGTTTCAAAATTTTTGTTGATCACAGATTTGTTTTCTTTTTGCCATAGCTCCTCTGGAAAATGGACTTTTACGTTTTCACTAAAAAATCTTTTTTTGGTGGCAAAATGGAGTGATCACAAATTTGCTTTCTCTTTGCCCTAGAGCCTCTAGTTTAGCCAGAAAATGGACCTTTATGTTTTCACTCAAAATACAGATTTTTGGAGGGAAATTAAAGTGATCACAGATTTTCATTCTTGTCTCTAGTGATCACATTTCATTTTTTTTTTTTTTGCTCAAGCGTCTCTAGTTAAGCCGGAAAAAAGACTTTTATGTTTTCACTCAAAATATAAATTTTTTTTGTGGGAAACTAAAGTGATCACCAGGGCAAAGATTTCTATGCAAATGCATATTTGTAGTCAGTAACTCAAAATAACTTTTAACTAGTTTTCTTCTCGAATAAAAGAATTTGCTACAATAGAGTATCGATTTGTTGTTGCATATTTTTGCATATTTTCCCATTTTATAGTGCATATTATAAGCGCATATTTTTAATTTTTTAATGCATGAAAATCCCTTCCCTGGTGATCACAGTGTATGGACTAGTATATGGTCTAGTCTGCGGTTCAGTCTATAGCATTATCTATTGACTAATCTAAAGACTATTCTAGTCAATAGACTAGTCAGCTACAATGGTCTATAGTCTACTTTATGGAATAGGATTTAGCTTGTGTACTACTCTATTGACTAAAATAGAGACTAGTATATTGATTAGATTATTGACTAGTCTATTTATTATTATATGAATAATTCTAATGAATTATTTATGAACTAGTCTATATACTAGTCCATGGACTGTTTACTAGTTTATGGACTATTGTAAACCTAATCGACTAACTGCTCTCTATAGATTATTTTAGGGACTAGTCTACTGAATAGTGTAGGGTTTGCAGTCTATTTGCTAATCTATTAACTGGACTTATTAGTATATAAACTAGCAATATATAAACTAGTCTATGAACTAGTCTATTGACTGACCTTTAGACAAGAATACTTATTTGTTTATTGACAAGTAAAAGGGGGATCATATGCCATAGGGCACATCTGCTAATAGCGAATAACTTGAAAACTGAGAAAACGATTTTATCGCATTATCAATTTTTTTTTCGTTTATCGATTACCTATCATTTCTGAAAATTTGAAATATTAACTTTACATATGATAGGAGGCAGACATGATTAATTGCTTTTAAAAGGGCTGTGAAAATATTTCACTGTGTGAACTTTTTGTGCAAACATTTTTAGTTTTTGTGATAGAAAAAAATATATTGGACAATATTAGAACGTCAATAATAGTGAACAATAAGACATAATAATATTTTCCATAATATAATTTGAAGCCTGAAAAAAATTGAAACTAAGCCCCAGAACAGCCCGTGGGGCACATGCGCCAAATATATGTAATACTTGTGATGTAGAACAAAATTTGTTTAAAATATAGAAAAAATCAGTAATATATATATTTTTTTTCTTTTATTTTACTAATGACAAATCTGCCCCATCCCCTTGGCGCTTTTACCCTATGGATGGGGCGGTATCGCTGTTTTTGGTTAGTGCGGAAAATTTAAGAAAAATATGTACATGAGGATGACTTAGGAAAGATTGAAAGGAATAAAACTAAAGCCAACATATCTAAGTATGCGAACCAAGAAAAAAATTAAGAATATGTATTGTGGTTTTAATTAAAGGCCGCCTCAAAAAAAAGTGGCGTTTGGTCCCCCAAGTCTATGGACTAATCTGTTGACCTGCCTATGCATTACATTAAGAATGACGTAATATACTTTTCGTCTAAGAATAAGTACAATGGTACCAAATTTTCCATCCCAGTTTTAAAATCTAACAATATTTTATATTAAAAAAATTAAACATTTTATTTATAACAGGGGAATATATACATACATATATCTATACATATAATAATAGTATTAAGGACAAATTAAAAACGTATATTTTTAAACCACCTTAGAGTAAAAACAACATACCTTTAAGATTTTTCTATTTTTATATAAAATTCCATAAAATACGTAACATGATTTCAATAAAATTATTTTAATTTTTCAAGTTAAAGGTCGTCTTTTTTCATTGAACAAAATTCTTTGAAATCATATAAATGCTTTTTTTTATATGAAATTCTATTTAAAGAGCAAATACATTATAACTTAGAATTAACTCGTAAGTTGTATGACAAACGAACCAAATAGAAGAAAAACAAGAGATATTAGAAACTTAAATACTCCTTCCTGCTACCCATAATATACTTAAAGTTGCATCAGAATCAGAAAATCAGAGTAATTAGTTGAAAAAAACTTGAGGAAACCTTGAACATGACTTCTGCAACAAACTTTTGGTTTTCACCACAATTATGTTTTTTTTTTCTTTGTGAAGCAAATTCCTGTTTAGTTTTGTCTGTTAGTGATAGTATATATTTAAAATATTTGTTTTCCAACTTAAAACTATTGTGTTAGAAAAATATTAAACATATAAATATTTCTTTTGTTGTTGCACTTGCAACTTAAAACATAAAATTTTACTTTTTTTTGAAGTGTAACAAATGTATGTATGTAGTTTTTAATCTAGGAAATTGTGGTTCTTTACTTCTAGATATTTTCTTGCCACAAAGGTCATTTGTGTCAGGTGATTTGAAAACAGAAAAAAATCCCTTTATAAACCAGAGATTTAGTCCAAAGTCTTTTAGTTAAGGTTATTAATAGGAGTGGGACCTCATTGTTGCACAACGAAGTATGTCATTATGTAAAGTGTTTTTGATTACTTTTTTTTGTTTTCTGTAGAATTGCAACACATATACATATGTAAGGGCATGACATTTTTATCGGAGAAAAATACCTCTTCTTTTGTACGATTTAGGATATGGAATCTTATTGCAATTTTAACCGCATTTATATTGAGTGTAGATGGCCTTTGTTAGATACATATGTACATATCTTTATATAGATGTTAGTAAGATCAAATACTATAGTCTGTACTATAGACTACACTATAGTACGGAATTTAGACTAGACTATAGTCTGGACTATAAACTAGACTATAGACTAGACTAAAGTCTGGACTATAGACTAGAATGGAGTCTGAACTATAAACTAGACTAGAGTCTGAACTATAGACTAGACTATAGTCTGGACTATAAACTAGACTATAGTCTGGACAATAGATTAGACTATAGTCTGGACTAAACTATGGTTTGGACTATAGACTAGACTATAGTCTAGTCTATAGTCCAGACTATAGACTAGACTATAGTCTGGACTATAAACTAGACTATAGCCTAGACTATAGTCCGGACTATAAACTAGACTATAGACTAGACTATAGTTCGGACTATAGACTAGACTATAGACTAGACTAGAGTCTGGACTATAGGCTAGACTAGAGTCTGGACTATAGACTAAACTATAGTATTGACTATAGACTAAACTATTGTCTTGACTATAGACTAAACTAGACTGTAGTCTAGATTACAGACTGAACTATAGTCTGGACTATATACTAGACTAGAGTCTGGACTATAAACTAGACTAGGGTCTGGACTATAGGCTAGACTATAGTCTGGACTATTGGTTAGACTATGGTCTGGACTATAGACTAGACCATAGTCTGGACTACATAATAGACTATAGTCTGAACTAAAGTCTGGACTATAGACTGGACTACAGTCTGGACTATAGACTGAACTACAGTCTGAACTATAGTCTAAACTATAGTCTAGACAATAGACTAGACTTAAGTCTGAACTATAGACCACTAAAGTGACAGTCGAAATTACTGTAGATCAGTCAAGTGACTCATAGCTGCCCTCCTAAACACTCCCCTGTCCAACTGAGAGTATCCAGCAAAGTGTGGAATCATTGCGACTACTAATGAATTTAATACAGTTATGTTTGACACATGTTGAATTAATCATAATTGAAATCTGACTTTTGTATACATAGTTGTAATTTTATTCGTTATGTCTATTGTTATTATTTTTAAAGTCAGTCTCCTTTAAAATACCCTTGTCAAGGCTATTGTTTGCAATTCTTTTTTTTTTTTGAATTATTATTTTATGTCTATTTTTGTATTTTATATATCAAAGTCAATCTTTAGCACGATTATTTCATGCGCCTGCTGTTGCTCCAATAAACATGTGTTTTAATAAAATTTTAATATTTCTTTCTTGGATGGATGCCATTGGCTTCGTGTGCATGTAGATGATTGTAAAAGAAAATCTAAAGAAGAACTCTAGGGTTTCCAGGATATAAAAAGATAAACAAATGAAATTAATCGGAAAAAGATAACGATTAAAAACTTGATATTGTTTAATATCATAACAATGATATGTTTAAAATTTTTAGCAAATAAAGACAAAATAATAGGTTGGACTATAGTTTAGATTATAATCTGTACTACAGACTAGACTATAATCAGGACTATAAACTAGCCTATAGTCTCGACTATAGACTTGATAATAGTCTGGACTATAGACTAGAATATAGTCTGATAGACTTGACTGTAGTGTAGACTAGACTATAGTCTGGACTTTAAGCTAGACTATAGTCTAGAATATATACTAGACTGTAGTCTAGAATATATACTAGTCTATAGTCTAGAATACATACTAGACTATAGTCTAGAATATATACTAGACTGTAGTCAAGAATATATACTAGACTGTAGTCTGGACTATAGACTAGACTATAGTGGACTATGGGCTATAGCCTAGACTATTATCTGCACTACAGACTAAACAATAATATAGACTATAGACAGACTTTAGGCTGGACAATAAACTAACCTATAATCTCGACTATAGACTAGGTAATAGTCTGGACTATTGACTATAGGCTAGACTGTACTGGACTATGAACTATAGCCTTGAATATTATCTGTACTACAGACTAGACTATAATTTGGACTATAGGCTGGATAATAAACTAACCTATAGTCTACTATAGACTAGATAAAAGTCTGGACTATAGACTAGACTATAGTCTGGACTATGGACTATACTATAGTCTGGACTATAGACTAGACTATAGTCTGGACTATAGACTAGACTATAGACTGGACTATAGTCTGGACTATAGACTAGACTATAGACTAGACTATA
>NC_060953.1:47610544-47617933 GCF_022045245.1 Lucilia cuprina | reverse complement strand
TTAAAAATTTAACATAGCCGAGGTGTCCTAATTTGAGGACCCCCCGCCGGGCCCCTGGTTGGCCTATAAGGTCCAAATTCAAAACCTAAACTCGACAATACCTCCTCTGTGTGCATACCAAATTTCATTAAAATCGGATTAACCGTTTAGAAGTTACCGAATTATTTCCCTCTTTTTTTTTTCCTATACCACTGTGCGATGATAGAGTTTTCTATGGAAAAGTGATCGATGATGAAGTGTTTTAAAGAAAAGAGATCCTTGATAAAGTTTTCTATGGAAAAGTGATCGATGATGAAGTGTTTTATAGAAAAAAGATCGTTGATAAAGGTTTTTATAGAAAAGAGATCGTTGATAAAGGTTTTTATAGAAAAGATATCGTTGATAAAGGTTTTTATAGAAAAGAGATCGTTGATAAAGTTTTTACTGAAAAATTGATCGATGATAGAGTTTTCTATGGAGAAGTGATCGATGATGAAGTGTTTTAAAGAAAAGAGATCGTTGATAAAGGTTTTTATAGAAAAGAGATCGTTGATAAAGGTTTTTATAAAAATGAAATCGTTGATAAAGTTTTCAGTAAAAAATTGATTGATGATAGAGTTTTCTATGGAGAAGTGATCGATTATGAAGTATTTTAAAGAAAAGAGTTAATTGATAAAGTTTTTTATAGAAAAGAGATCGTTGATAAAGGTTTTTATAGAAAAGAGATCGATGATAGAGTTTTCTATGGAGAAGTGATCGATGATAGAGTTTTCTATGGAGAAGTGATCGATGATGAAGTGTTTTAAAGAAAAGAGATCGTTAATAATTTTTTTTTAGAAAACAGATCATTGATAAACTTTTCTGGGAAAAATTAATCGCTGGTTGAGTTTTCTAGTGAAAAGTGATCGTTCCATGGAAATTTTTTGTTAAAAGACTTTTATATTAGAAAATGTTTAAAGACAATATTTAAATAAAGTTATAAAACATTTTTTTAATTTTTTTTTAACATATTTATGAAGTTAAGCAGTATTCTATTTAGAATTAATAAGACAATTTTATTTAACTAAAAACATAATTTTTCACAATAAAATTTAAAAAAAATAACTGCGTATTTGTGTTGACATTTATCCATTCTCTTAGAATTCCCTTAAAATTTAAGAAAAAATTTAAAATGGTTACTAATAGTAACTAAATAATAACACGTTTGGAATTTTCGTAAAAAATAAATTCAGTTTATATTTTTATTTGATTTTCAAAGAATCATGTGTGTATTGTATAGGATTTAATATTTCTTTAAATATAATGACTTTATTAGATTATTAATTTTGTTTTATAGTAATTTGAATTTAAAGTTACAGTTACATAACTAGTTTTGTGCACATGCTTATACATCAAAGGATTATATCTATTTCCAATAAAATTTTTAATTTAAATCTTAATTATTTGAATCAGCTGAATATATTTTATTTTGAATTTTAAATAAATTTAACATAACTTTCTACAACTGACCCCTTAGAGTATTAAATTGTGATTAAAACAGCAGTTATATGTATATTTAACATCAACCTCATTTACTTCTTTATAAAAGTAAAACGTATTGACAATATTATCTTCATTATGATTGAAACATGAAAAAGGATGTTTCAATACAACTTTCTGTTCTAACTGTCAATCAAAATTCGTTACAGATACAAACATCATCTATGACAACTATGGAAAAAATATAAAGGAATTTAATCTATGTAACAGGCTTAGAAAAAAAGGAACTTTAACAATAAAAATGGTCAAAGATGTGTCTTTAGTTATTTATTGTTATAATTGCAACATTTTAGATAAAAAGTTTGCACACACAAAGAAAAAACGGCCACAAAGGATACAGTTTAGTTAGGGAAAGAGAAAAATGTGATACTTTTTTTGCTGTTAACATTATTAAAGAAAATTTCAAAGAGTTTTCTGTTTTTCAACCATAAACCTGATTTTTGTAAAGTTCAAAACCAAAAAAAGACAATAATTTAAAAATTTAAATATTTAAACAAAAAAAAAAAAACCAAGACCAATTAATAGTCAATTAATTAAAGCAACAAAAAAAATTTACAAAAACCAACCAACAATTTTTATTACCACAAAAAATCATCATGTCCCGAACTTTAAGAAACCGCAAACGTCCTGATTCCGTGCGTATGCCTGCAGTACCAGGTTTTGCCAAAAACCCCATTATAATGGCGCGTTCAGTATCGGCGGGACCACACTCAACATCAGCTACTCATGTACCTACAAATTTTAGCAAATCAAAAAATCAACCTACAGCCTCTTCAACGCCCACAACACCTACATCCAATAAAAAACAGTTAGAGAAAATTCCTAGCATTTCAGCTCACAGTGAAAGTAGTGAAGAAGACGAGGATGCTGATGGTGGTGGCGGTGGAGGTGGTAACCATGAAACCAATAATCATAACATTAAAGAGGATGAAGAAGACGATGATGATGATGATGACGACGAGTCCGATAGAGATCAAATACGCAAAAGAACTAGTGTTATCAAACATCAATATACAAATACTACTGATTGGTCTCCATGTGGTGGCGGTGGAGGCAGTGGTGTTGTTAGTGCTATTACCAGCGGCAATGGCAGTATTCCAACCAAAAATATTTCAACGAAAATGGCCTCTGGCATACGAGCCTGCAAGGCAACTGGTCGTAGTATTATGAGAATGTTATCTTCTTCCTCATCGCTATCGACGACGTCATCTACCCACAACAGCCGTAGAAATAGTAAAACTTCGTGCAGTGTTAAGAGCGATGAAGGGCAGTTGCATAAAGAGGCAACATATCAAAGGCTCAATAAGGTGATTAAAGAGTTAACTTACTATGACAAGTTAATTATTCAGATAATGTCTGATGTGAGGGACTGTAGTTTGTATTTCGAATTTTAAAGGAATATTATAAATAGGACAGATAGAAAGATATATTGATTGATAGATAGATAGATAGATAGATAGATAGATAGATAGATAGATAGATAGATAGATAGATAGATAGATAGATAGATAGATAGATAGATAGATAGATAGATAGATAGATAGATAGATAGATAGATAGATAGATAGATAGATAGATAGATAGATAGATAGATAGATAGATAGATAGATAGATAGATAGATAGATAGATAGATAGATAGATAGATAGATAGATAGATAGATAGATAGATAGATAGATAGGTAAATGGATAAATATACAGATTGATCGATATACAGATAGATCAGTTTGGCTCCACGAAATTGTTTCTCAATATGTACGAAATATTTTAGAATCATGCAATAGGATTTTCGTAAAAATTACGAAAACAGTAGTAACTAGTTTTCCTTTTAAGAATTTTTATAAAAAAATATTAAATTTCCACCATGAGACTGAGAAAATTTGAATTACATTTGAATACTTATAACTTCCTTTTAAGTGTTTTTAAATGTATGCTAAATTTAATAAACGTAATGCATTAGGAAATGAAAACATTATACATTTCATATGCAAATTATTTCCTTCTGCAACGCAAATCTTGACTACTACAAAACGGATTTCATATTTTAAGAGAAAATCACAGGCAGACAGTTTAAAGAATAACTAAACAACTTCCGTTCAACTTGTTTATGTTTACTTAACGAATACAATTTCTCAGTTTTTTTTTTTTTTTTTTGAAGCAATAAGTAATTCATAGAATTATTATTTTTTCCTATGACACAGAAAAAATGTTTACACAACGAAGAATAAGTAATAAACAAAGGAAAAATAGATGTAATGTTGATACAAGTACATAGACATTTATCTGTAAAATGATTGCGTGCTTAAAGATAAATAATAAAATTGTTAAAGTAAGTAAAAATAAAAAAGATATTTATTGAAATGCCAGTGGCTGGGTGAGCAAGTTATACCTTTCTTTTCAAGGTTATAGACAGAAATTAAAGATCCAGACTGAAACACTTGACAAACTTGCCGACTGTCTACTTCAAGAAATAATCTGCTTATTGAAAATGTTAAATTTTGTTCACACCTTTACAAACTTCTTCTATTTAGGAACACTCGCCCTTAATTGAAGGGTACATGGTTGTGGTAATTTTTGCAAAAAATATTGAATTAAAACGTGTTCATTTGCTAGCAATATGTTTGAGATTTTTCGTTTTATTAGATTCTTTTGGCAAAAAATATCTTTTATGACAAAAGCCTTTTTTCAAACAATAATTTTTATGAATTTGTGCATTGTAATGGAAAAATTAAATTGAAAAATATAAAAAAGAGATGTAACTTAGATTGCACAGTGTTTCGCACTGTGTATAGAGAAGATAAAGATGTTAAAAAAAGCTTTAAAATACCCGGCGGTGTGTCAGGTTTTACAGTCAGAATTTCACCAAGAATTGCAGATTCACTGATTTTTGATACTTTTTACAGAAATTCAAGATACTTTGAGCTTTTTGTTTTTAGGACACAATGAGTCTCCATATACAGATGTACAGACTAGGGTTCCATAGTTGAAACTATTTTTTGACATTTTTCGAGTTTTTCTGACTATTTTAGAGTTATTGACTTTTTCCACTTTTTTTAATTTTCGATTATTTTTGACTTGTTTCTACAATTTTCGACTTTTTCTGAATGTTTTCGACTTTTCGACTTTTTTTGTCTTTTCGAATTTTTTCGACTTTTTCCGACTTTTTTTGATTTTTTACGACTTTTTCCGTCTTATTGACCTTTTTCAGACTTCGACTTTCAGACTTTTTTTCGACTTTTATTAACAAAGTCGACTTTTCGACTTTTTTCACAGACGATAGTCGAGTTATTGACTTTTTTGGAACAAAATACTTGACTTCGACTTCTCGACTTTTTTCGACAAAAAGTCGATTGTTCGATTATTCCAAAGTCGATTTATAGAACCCTAGTACAGACACGTCTCTGAATTTCACACAGAAAACTTAGAAACAAATCTATGCGACTCCCTAAGACTTAGAGAAAACAGAGAGACTTTGAGCTTTTTTGTAACGAAACCATGAGTCTCCATGAATTTTCAAAGCCTTCTCTAGAAAATTTTAAGACACATCAGGAGAGATCTGGGAGTAACCTAAAGATAAATCTTAATGTTTCTGAGCTCTTTCTAGATATCTTTAAAACAAATCTCCGTATCTCAGAACTTTCTAAAGACAACTGAGAGAAACGTTGACTAATTCTGAGCTTTCCAGTCATAACTAAGAGAGGCATAAGAATATGTCTTTCTCTGAGCTAAAAGATCATATTTAGTGTCTCTGAGCTTCCTACAAAAATCTTAGAAACCAATCTATATGGCCGTGAGCTTAATATTGACAACTGGATGAAATATTTTACTGTCTCTGAGCTTTTTATATAAAACTAGGATAAACATATGTATGTTTGTCTCTGAGCTTTCTGTAGAAAACATGCAGACAACTTTAAGCTTTCTCCAAAAATGTTTAAAATCAATCTCTCTGTTTTTTTATAAACATGGGAGAAACTTTTAATGTATCTAAGCTTTCCTTTATAAATATGAAAACACATCTTTCCTCGATACAAAACAAAGAGTAATATCTGTCTCTCTCTTTCTCTGAGCTTTTTATATAAAAACAGAAGATAATACTATGTTTTTCTGAGCTTTCTCTAGAAAGCTTAGAAACTAATATCCTTGTCATTGAGCTTTCTTTTGACTACTAGAAAAAACATTAAGAGACACATCTGAGTATTTTTAAGCTTTATTAAAAGATCATGGAGATCCATTTATATGCCTCTATCTTCTGATTGTCTTTGTGTCGAAGTGGTTTCATTAGAAATCTAGAAAGATCGTATGAATATCGCTGAGCTAAACATTTAAAAAAAGCTTAACGGCGGCCTATATCTGAACCACATTTTTGTATTAATGAGCTTTTTATATAAAAGTCTTTATTTCCGAGATTTTCCTCGAAAAGTTGAAGACACCTCTGTGTATTCCGAAGTCATCTAAAAGCAACATGAAGTTACATCTCTAAATTTCCGAGCTTTCTCTAGAAAACTTAAAAATCTTTCAAAAAGCTTTCCCAACTAGACTTTGTTTATAAGAAAAAAACTGACTTTTGCTTCTGTAATATTTTTGATTAAATACAACTGAATACATTAAATTAATCTATCGTATACGTATCAATAATGACTCTTTGAAATTCATAATCCTAATTGAAAAAGAATTAGATGAATATCGAACATTCTATGTCTACAAAATCAAGTTTAGTGGCAAATATCTACTAATAACTTAATTCTATTAACTTATGACTCCTTTATAAAATCCCTCTAAGCTCAACATAAGTATCTAACAATGTCATTCTCATAAATTTTTAAACCATATTAGACTCCCCTTAGGAAACAACAGCAAAAAACTTCTTAAATTACCATTTTAGATTAAAATCCGCTTAACTTTATACTGATGATAATCAATTATTTTGACTTGAAAAAACCCACAGTGTGTGATATATATTTTTTTCGAACAAGAAAATAAAGAAATATGATTTTTTTATTTTATTACTTTATTCTCATGTTAAGTTATTCCGTTTATTTTCATTTATTATTCTTTTAACGTTTAAGCAAAGAAAAAATTTAGTTCCTATAAGACATTAAATAAAAGTGAATGAGTGTTTTTGGGTTTTAAGGGGTTTGTCTGTCACATCGATGACAAGTTCTACCCACAGGCTTTCATTCATATTTCATTTGGATTCTTTAGTTTGTTTTGTTTATTGTATTTTTTTTTTTCTTTTCTTCACTTTTACTTTCATTCATTTTGTGTCTTCGTTCGTTCCTTCCTTCTATTGTTCAACAGGTTATAATGCTGGGAGATTCGGGTGTTGGTAAAACATCTCTATTAATAATGTTTCGGGATGGGGTTTATATGCCTTGTTATTATGTTACCACCGTAGGCATTGATTTTATGGTAAGACAAATTGTTTATGTTTGTGTGTGTTTGGTGTATATGTATGTCTGTTTGTATATATATTTTTAGAATGTGTGTTCAATGTACTTTATACAAATCTTAAACTTTAAGTTAAATGTGTTTATGTGAGTTTTCTAATATATACATCATGTTGGCAACACTTTCTATTTGTTACACTTTGTTTTATAATTTCATGCGATACCGAGTTCACTTCTTCCTATCGATGTTAGTTTTACTAATTTGAAATCGAAGAAATTATAAAATTGACAAGTTCTCGCTGAAAAATTGCAGCTTCCAGTCAGCCCTAATTCAGGTCTAGTTCAATTCTAGTTCAATTCTAGTACAGTTTTAGTTTAGTTCTAGTTCAGTTCTAGTTCAGTTCTAGTTCAAGTTCAATTCTAGTTCAGTTCTAGTTCAGTTCTAGTTCAGTTCTAGTTCAGTTCTAGTTCAGTTCTAGTTCAGT
>NC_060953.1:47606559-47610444 GCF_022045245.1 Lucilia cuprina | reverse complement strand
AGAACTGAACTAGAACTGAACTAGAACTGAACTAGAACTGAACTAGAACTGAACTAAAACTGAACTAGAACTGAACTAGAACTGAACTAGAACTGAACTAGAACAGAAAATGCAAAGACTTTGATATACGTACTTGTTAATACTGTGAATATATCTTAACTAAAATTTCTTTATGGACGGACCTCGTATTGATTACTTAATAAAATGGACTTAAAAAATAAAAAAAATATATTTAAAAATATGACAAACATTGTCTGTCTACCCTCTTTCAATATTTTGCATACACTTACCCATACAAATCCATGCACACTCATAGACATTAACACCCAGATACATTAAAAAATTATGCACAACCATATTGGCATGTTTCCGTTTCCTAAACAACATCATCGTCATAGTCATCGTACACATGACATGGTTAGCTTTTTTAATATATATATGTATTTTTTTTTTTTTTTTGGCATAAAATTGATATGACATGATAAATGCACATAAATATTTGTATATTGTACCAGCCATGAGTTTATTTATATAGACTCTACTTGAATTTTTATTATTTTTTGGTATAAATTAATAAAGTTGTTTACACACAAATACAGATATATATGTACTACTACACACGTTCAATCATAAATAAACATCATAATAAAGTAAATTTTATACCAGAGATCTCGTGTTTATGAGTATCTAAGCTATTTTAGAGTTTAATAAATTTAATAAATATCAATTTAAGTTGTTTATTATGATTCCTTTGCATTGTTTTATATTCCATTCAACATAACTAATGGAATTTTTATACTGAATATATTATAATGGTTGTGAAAAAATGTTTCTCTTTAAAATATGATAAATTTATCCTTTAATACCGTATAATTGAATTATTCTATAAAAATTGATAGTGTTAATTAAAATTTCATGACATTTATCATATTGTTTACAGTAGCTTCTTACTTTGCTACAAGAATTATTATGAATTGTGTAAAAGAGATGGCACTTATGTATTCTTGTATTTTCAGTGTTGTCAGGAGTTTCCGAATTTAGCATGTTAAGGCTTGCGTGTTGTACAGCGAACATTTTGTGGTGTTAATTAACAATGTTATTAAAATTGAAAGCGGTCTCATTTATTTTCTATTGATTTGGGTATCATCGAAACTTAAGTTTAAACATGGAAAAAAAAACTAGAACTGAACTAGAACAGAACTAGAACAGAACTAGAACAGAACTAGAACAGAACTAGAACAGAACTAGAACTAGAACTGAATTAGAACTGAACTAGAACTGAACTAGAACTGAACTAGAACTGAACTAGAACTGAACTAGAACTGAACTAGAACTGAACTAGAACTGAACTAGAACTGAACTAGAACTGAACTAGAACTGAACTAGAACTGAACTAGAACTGAACTAGAACTGAACTAGAACTGAACTAGAACTGAACTAGAACTAGAACTGAACTAGAACTGAACTAGAACTGAACTAGAATTGAACTAGATCTGAACTAGATCTGAACTAGAACTGAGCTAGAATTGAACTAGAACTGAGCTAGAATTGAACTAGAACAGAACTAGAACAGAACTAGAACAGAACTAGAACAGAACTAGAACAGAACTAGAACAGAACTAGAACAGAACTAGAACAGAACTAGAACAGAACTAGAACAGAACTAGAACAGAACTAGAGCAGAACTAGAACAGAACTAGAACAGAACTAGAACAGAACTAGAACAGAACTAGAACAGAACTAGAACAGAACTAGAACAGAACTAGAACAGAATTAGAACAGAACTAGAGCAGAAGATCTAGAACGAACTAAAACTGAACGAACTAGAGCTAAACTAGAACTGAACTAGAATCTGAACTAGAACTAAACTAGTTTAAAATTAGAGCAGAACTATATTTTTCAAATTAAGAATTTTTTACCTGCAGGCTTTAACTTTATGACAACAATTAAATTGTTTGCCCACTTACCTTCATTTTTAAAATTCTTAGAATATGCATATGAAATCATGTGTTAAAAAAGCTATAGGAAAAATCTGTTACCTTAGCAATTATACATATAATTTATACCTTTTGCTTGTACTTTTCAAATATCCAATGATATTGTATCAGTTACTATTGGTAGCAACATCGAGACTTGTTTACATCTTACATTGGAATGTGATATATGTAAATATTTTCTTGTTGAATTGATGTGGAAATCTAAACTGTTACGTTGATGTGGGGAAGGACTCCAATCTAAATTATTAGAAATTTAACTAATATGAAGTTTAATGGTCACTGCATTTGTTAAAAAAAATAACTAGAAGAATATATAATTTTAGCCTGATACTTGTCAGTGTCAAATAAAATATATCCAATATTGTTTAGTTTTTTAAAAATTTTTAATTTTCTTTGCTCATGAACTAACATTTACAACAATATAAACCTTAATTTTTAATGTATTCAGTAAAATATTTTACTTTCTTAAAACATATTTCTTTAAAACCTCTTTAACATCTTGTTAAAAGATTCATTAACGAAATATTTGCATGTCAAGTATACATCATTAAAGCAGCCTAATTATTTAAATCTTAAAGTTTCCAAAACGAAAAACTGTACAAAATCATCTCTTTCTTTGACATTTTCATTAAGACAAGAAAAATATTCAAAATTATGATTAATGGATATTTTATGTAGAAAAAAGTATCTCTAAGAAGAAAATTAAAAAAACATTAATAGAGTTCAATTCATATTTCATATAATTTCATATTTATAAACACATAGTAATAAAAATATTAATTAATTAAATTTCTAGGCAAAATAACACTGAAATGCTTTTAATTAAAGAAAAAACAACAAATATAAATTTATACATAAATGTATTACAGAACAGCAGGAGATTTAAGTTGTAAAGTAGAAGAGCTTTGAAATCTATTAATTATTTCTTTTCTATAACTATATGTACCTTATAATCTAAGTAAATAAGTGGTATTATATAACATTTCTAAAGATCCAGTAATTTATAAACAAATTGGAAAAAAAACGAAAAAAATAGTTTTATATTGCTGGTAATGCATGCATAGATAAAACTTTTAAAATCAAAAAATGAAAAAAATTAAATCTTTAAGATTTAGAAAAAATAAACATAGAAAACTGTTGGAAATATTGTTGTTGTTCTTTTTTAGAAGTATGATACATAAAATAATGCTTTTTTTCCAGCATTATACTGTTGCAAAATCTTAAATCTTTTTTTTACAACAAACTTATCGTTATATGCTTGTATATAGAGCTAACATACATGAAGGATTTATTACACATACTACCTAAATATCCATGTATGTGTATAGGAATCATAAGTACTTTAGCAAGAATACACTTTGTTTTATAGTTAAAGGATTTTTTTTGAGTGAGTAACAAGTCGATGTTTGATTTTCGAAAAATTTATCTATCCTAATATCCACTTAGATGTACTGAACTAAAACTGAACTAGAATTGAACTTGAACTGAACTAGAACTGAACTAGAACTGAACTAGAACTGAACTAGAACTGAACTAGAACTGAACTAGAACTGAACTAGAACTGAACTAGAACTGAACTAGAACTGAACTAGAACTGAACTAGAACTGAACTAGAACTGAACTAGAACTGAACTAGAACTGAACTAGAACTGAACTAGAACTGAACTAGAACTGAACTAGAACTGAACTAGAACTGAACTAGAACTGAACTAGAACTGAACTAGAACTGAACTAGAACTGAACTAAAATTGTCTCTGGAGGAAATCAAACACAGGACCATCCTGAACTAGAACTGAACTAGAACTGAACTAGAACTGAACTAGAACTGAACTAGAACTGAACTAGAACTGAACTAGAACTGAACTAGAACTGAACTGGAACTGAACTA
>NC_060953.1:47592684-47606459 GCF_022045245.1 Lucilia cuprina | reverse complement strand
TCTGTTCTAGTTCTGTTCTAGTTCTGTTCTGTTCTAGTTCTGTTTTAGTTCTGTTTTAGTTCTGTTCTAGTTCTGTTCTAGTTCTGTTCTAGTTCTGTTCTAGTTCTGGTTTGAGGTTTTGGTATTTTTTACTTGTGTGCCGGAAATCAATTTTCAACTGTACTATTCTTCTCCCATTGCTTTATTAAGGCGAAATCATTTGAAAAGCCATTGTAAAACATTCGAATACTATTTTTTTTTCAAGTAATTTAACATTTTGAACAGATATTTGTCATAAAAATAAAAGTTATGTAACAAAACCATTACTTAATTAAAGAACATTTAAATGAAATTTCATTAATATGTCTAAATTTGTATATTTGTTTTAACATTTCAGCTTTACTTTTATTATACGATGTTACCAATAAAACCACATATGATAACATACGGGCCTGGTTGTGCGAAATTCGAGATTGTGCTCAAGAAGACGTGGTCATTGTACTCATAGGTAAATATATTACATATAGTCATATATATTTTATACTGTTAGTTAATCTTTTTGTGTAATAAACAAAGAATTAATATTAAAGTGAAATGGGGATGGGGTCTAAAGAAAAATATCACAATAAACAACAAATTACATTAATTAAACGTTTTGTTACCATAGGCAACAAATCAGATTGTAGCAGCAGTGAAAGGCAAGTGAAACGAGAGGATGGTGAACGTTTGGCACGTGAACACAATGTACCGTTCATGGAAACCTCGGCAAAAACGGGATTAAATGTGGAATTGGCATTTCAAACAGTTGCTAGGTTGGTATCGTTTAATTTTCTTTAATGTTTGTTGGCTTGAGGTTGTAAAAATCCTCGAATTAGTTTTTCATTTAATGTTATTTTTCACTTTATTCTTTTTCTAATGTTTTTTTTTTTTGCTTTCGTTTTTTTTCTACTTTAACAGACAATTAAAGAATCGTGGCTATGAAAATGGTGATGATGGCAAATTTAATGTTCATGAATTTGTGCGAGATAATACAAAAGCAAAAAGTATATGTGCTCAGTGTTCGTTTTAAATATTCTTTGATTCTTTGAAACAATAAATTTTAAAACATAATATTTATTTATTTTTTAAAAGAAAAAGAAGTGAAAGATGGCATAAATAAAAGTTATTTGTTGGGGAAACAAGAAGTTACACTTCAATTAGGTTTCCTTGTAAACAATAATAAATTCTCTATTCCCAGACCTGGAAAAAAAGCAAATGGAAGAAACAACAATAACAACAGAACACGCGTGTTTATTTTATGTTATTTTTACATTAATTTTAAAATATAAATCATTTATAGAACCTTAAGTTATATTTCATATTTTTGTTGTTATTTTCTGTTTTTTAAATCTTGCTCACAGAGAATTTTGTAATTTATAGAAAAGTTATTTATATTGAAATGTTTGGATTTGTTGTTGAGTGGGAGACGCGTTTAGTCTGAAAAGCAACAATTAATTTAAATTTTTTTAAGGAACGCATGAATACATATATTTGTATATTTTCAAACTCATAACAGTTAATTTTACAATTATGTTAATTGGTTTTTTTACAATTTGCCAGAATTACTTTATATACAAATGTTTTTTTAATGTAAAATTCTTTTTGTTAAATGTAATTAAATAATATTTAAACTACTGAGAGGAGAGCATATTTAAAATGTCTATAAATTAAATATTAAATAAGTTTCAGTTGCAATACTATGTTTTGAGTTAATTTCTTTTAAAAGAAGTTGCCAGATGGTTAAGTTTTTGAAGTTTTTGAAATTTTATTTCATAAAATTATATTTGTAGAAACTTAATTTGGTTTAAAAAAAACTTTAAAACAATTGTTCTATTTACAATTGGTGTCGTATTGTTGTAAGTATTTTAAATGAAAGTTAATCCTAAGAATTCTCGATGAACAAACTCCGAGGTCAAATTCTAATTCAGCGATTAATTCTTCAGGGAGTTATGATCTAGTCTCTGAGTTAAAAATTTGTTAACTTATGTTATTATCAGATCAGAGGTAAGTCAGGTCTACATCTCCTAAATCTTTTTTGTATTTAGGTAAGTAACTTGGCAAGCCGGTTCATAAAATAATTGAATTAAGCTATATCCGTCTGTCTGTTAAAATCACGATAGAGGGAACTATTAAGGTCTACCGATTCCATAATGACCACAAATCCTCTCCAGAATTTCATGTCCTCTTTTCAGGGATCCTAAGATTATTTGGGATAAACTGGTATGTACAGATAGTTGATAAATTAACAACAAAAAAGATACACGACGTTAGCATAACCAGAAGAAATAATAGTTATTCAATTCACATTCAATGTCGTATCGTTGTAGCTTTGTAAGTCATAAACATTTTTCAAATAAAATTTTTGGAAACAAAAACAAATCAATAATAAAAAAAGGTTACGACATACTACGATACAACCGTACAACATCGATGGTGAATTGAACGAATGTGTTACCAAATTGACAACGCTATGTTGTCAAACAGAACTTTACGTCGTTGAAACCACAACCATGCATTGCAAAAATTATATAAAGAAGGGTTCTATAGTTGAAACGAAAAGTCAACTTTTTGCATTTAGTTAAAAGTCGACTTTTGGAGTTTTCGATTTTTAGTATTTTATAAATAGTCGATTTTTTCCGACGTTTTTCGACTTTTCCTTTTTTTTTTGACATTTTTTGACTTTTTGACTATTTTCGACTTTTGTCGACTTCTTTGACTATTTTTTTTATTTTTTCGAGTTTTTTTCCGACTATTTTAGAGTTTTTGACATTTTTCCACTTTTTAAAACGACTTTTTAAGACTTTTTTCGACTTTCTTCGACTTTTATTTACAAAGTCGACTTTTCGACTTTTTTTCATAGACGAGTTATCGACTTTTTTGGAACAAATTAGTCGACTTCGAGTTTTTGACTTTTTTCGACAAAAAGTCGATTGTTCCACTATTCGAAAGTCGATTTATAGAACCCTAATATATAGCTAAATCGGAATGACTATAATGCTTTGTTGCAATGACAACAATGCGTTGTCAAAATTACAACGGTGATAGACAAATGATAACGGAATATTATTTAAATGTTATACACATCCTTTGTTTAAATGTTAAGAAACGTGGTAGGCTCACTTTTGACAACTTTTCAGAAAATGTTTTAAATATAAAATTTCATCATTTTTTTAAGTTTTGTTTAGATATAACTAAAAACCCTAACATGAGATAAGTACTTTTTCTTTATTGCCACAAAATTTTTTAATAAATTTCTGGCATTTTAACAATAACAAAATAAAATCCATATTGCACAATGTAATTTAATCAGTTAAAGAATTTATTTTTTTTACTAAGAAAATAAAAACAAAAAATATAATTTTTTTTAATCCTTAAAAATCAACAAATAAAACCAAAAAAGAAGTTTAATTACAGAAAAAAGGAAGAGAACAATAAAACCAGAAGCAAAAGACGAGTAACAAAGAAAAATAGAACGAATATTTGACACTTTTCTAAAAAAAATACCCCAAATTGTAATACAATTTAAAACTCTAAAGTAAAGCATGATAAATTCCACAAAATAATAGAAAAAAAATACATAGAACCAAAAAAAATATATAGAAAACTATTACCATATAATAAAAATTTATATTTGAATATGTGTACAAAACTACAAATATTAAATTTTATATTTAATAATTATAAACAAAATACCAAAAATAATACTACAAATATAATTAATCATTGTTATGCCAATCAATTTATAAAATATTACAACAACAAAAATAATATTTAATGTTTATTAAATATATATTTTTTTCTTATTTTAATTTCATACTTTATATATTTATAATTATTTTAATTCTTTTGTACTAAAAATATTTTACAAAAAAAAAAATTAACAAGAAATCTAATCTAAGAAAACTGACCAGAAAGAGAAATATATAATATTTATTAAATACAGTAATATATAGCTGGAAAAATAAATAATAGAAAATAAATTTTAAAAATTCATATACAAATCTATAGTCCAATTCACATTTAGTGTTGTATGGTTGTATTATAATATGCAGTAATTGTATTTATTATAAATTTGTTTTTGTTTCAAACAAATAAAAAAAATGAAAATATTTTATGACATACAACATTACGACACAGATTGTGAATTGGCCATTGTAATTATATAAAATTGTTGGATTTGTTAAAAAATTTCAAAAATATTATTTGAAAATTTTATCCTTAAAGTATAGAGGCTAATTAATCAGTGTTAATTAAACTTAAAATTTTATTAATACCTAAATTTATTATTTAAATTTTAGTTCACCACCTCTAATTAGTTAGCCTTTAAACTTTATTACTAAATCTGTTTAAACTATAATTCATCATAATAAAACTGTATCGATTTTTTTCAATGAAAACTAAAACTGCTAAACGAATTTTAATAAAAAAGGCTTATTTACTCTCCTTTTAAGTATTTGTAATATTTAGAGTTCAAAACATTGCACAACTACCCAGCAGATCGATAAAGAGTCAATTCATACATAGTCATTTACACTAATATGTAACCACGTGGTTGATCCTAATTTCTATATATTGGGTTAATTGTTACCAACGTACTCTTCATAAACGAGAGGGAGGACTTTTAGTTCTCCCTTGTCTTTCCCCTTGGACTAGTAAAGTAACTAGTAAAAGAGCTAGTAAAGTGACTCACCTCTCAGAACCCATTTGAAGATTACCATCCATTGACTACCTCTTAGCAGTCTCATTGTAGACTGTGTAGTGACGATTGACTTCCTCGTAGGACAAGCCCATGTTAAAATGGATGGTCACCTGGGTAGTGGGGTGATTAGGGACCACCATAAATGGTATGTCAAGTGGTTAGTTCGGCTCTTTCCCGTCGATCTACTGGTTATTGTAAAAACTTTTCGTAATCGAGAGTAACGACAGTCGCCAAGTAAGCGAGAGAAAGAGAGTTGTTTTATTTCTCATAAGTTTTTAGAATTATACTTCGACGGACCGATTATTTAAGCCTACTGCAATACCTGTCCATTGGACAAGCTCCTAGGACTCGTCAATAGCTAATAAAGTAACTAGTAAAAGAGCTAGTAATGTGACTGACTCCCAAGAACCCATTTGGAGATTGCCATCCATTAACTATTTTTGACTACCTCTTGACAGTATCATCGGAGACTGTATAGGGACGATTGATTTCCTCGTAGGACAAGCCCATGTTAAAATGGTTGGTCACCTGGGTAGTCGGGTGGCTAGGTGTCATCATATGTATATATATATGTATATAATCATTTTCGATTACCTATTAATGACATACATATGTATATATAAGTCGAAAAGCTTTATGTGAAAACCTGACTTCTCGAGCTTATTTTATGGTAGTACTTTTACAATCACAGGGTGAGGCATTCGAAAACTTATGGGCCGTGAACCCACATACAAGTGTCAATTATCATACATGTTTTTCATGTTCTATGTACAAGCACTTTGATAAAGTACTCAACTAATCTCTAACCGTTGCTGACCGTGTGTTTATTTTAGGTATACGGTTGGTTAAGACCCGCAACTTTTATTGCTCTTTAACTTAAAATAGATTTCACCCTGTAACAATCATTTAACCAACATTATTTTTTTTCAATTTTGGGTATAAACTACGGCCACCATTTGTACCTCGTTGGAATTTTTCCAATAACCGGTACAAGGCAACCACCGAAACTCTGATCTGCGGGCTAGCGGTTCCCGTATGGATCTCAGTTTCGAACACATATCACAACATTTCAAGATCGATTAAACATATTACACGCATCAGTTTATAGTCATGGTAGACTAAAAGTACTGGTAGCGTTCTCCCCGTGATAACAATCAGATTATGGAGAGCTAGCGAAAACTATAATATTTTGGGACATTGACTTAAATTTAAAAACACAGAAATGTAATTTTAGAGTTTGGTAGACATGTTGTTCAGGGCCGGACAAATGCACACAGAAGATAAGTTACGGTGTTTTCTTAACCAGCTTCTTGTTAATGTAAAAACTTTTGAAGTTAACTTTTAAAGTGAAAAGTTCAAGAAATTTTGAAGTGGTCTCCACCAGGGTATAGTCTGAGTATTTTACAGTAGCCACCTGTGAAGCCTTAACCTCACTTTGAGGAGAAACGTGGTTTGAATTGTAGAACTGAGATCATAACTAACAAGAGGCATAAAAATGCGGGCAACGCATCACTTGGAATATTTCTACAACTGAGAAGCATAACTAACAAGAGCTGACTGACAGTCGAAGACGATCGAGTTGTTCTTCAAATCAAACCTTAAGTGCGACTAGCTAATTAGTTAGAAATCACATACATGTGTGCGTACAACTTTGGTAGTCCATCAATCAATTGATAGCTCAAAATTAATATCGTTTCGGCGATTGCCTCTTCTGTAGAGCAGAGTGTTTGTGCATGATCTGTTGAATCTGAAAATTACCATTTGTAGTGTTCAACGTTCACCCAATGTGCATAAAGGTCAGATTTACATTTATGATTCTGTTTTGATTCCCGGTTTGGATTAAAAGGAGGATGTATAAACAAATTCGAAAAATACACCTAGTGATAGTAGTGATTAATAAAGTCATTATCGTGCGATGTTTAGAAACTCAGTTTCCCGGACGTAATTCCTACAAATTTTCCAATCACTGTTTTTGAGAGATATTATATCCAGAATTTCAACGAATGCCTGACAATGACAAAGCAGAGTTTAATGATCTACATTCCTCTGAATCTGCATGTAATTTTTTTTTAGTTGTGTCCGTAATCCTGTGTCCTAATGGGATTCTCTTGCCCATATTTTTAATTCGGATATAGTTTCGTTCTAATTAAATTTTTCTTCTTATATTTACTTCTTGAGATTAGATAACACTTGAATGATTAACTGGCACATCCGGTCCAAACAAGATGTAATGGTGTAACATCAAGATAACTCTTAAATGATTGAAAGGTTCATAAGATCCATCAGAGATGTTATAGTTGTAACTTCCTTCTTTTAGAAATCTTTAGAAATTCTTGTACTGCTCTTCTATTAGGGCCAACTCATAGGATCTTTGTGGTTCCCCCAACCGTTACATTATTCCAAGAGGCATTATGGAATTCTTTCGACTACATTTTGCGTTCGTTAACTTGTAGATAAGGTCTAATTGTTAACTCGTTTATACGATCTAATAAAGATGAAATAGTAGAAACATCCAGATATTTCTTGAATGTTTAACTGGTTCATATGATCCAATCAAGATGTTATAGATGAAACTCTCCTTGTTTGAGAATCTCTACTACTTGAAAATAATTTAGGGAAAATTGGTAAGAATTATAGAAAAATGCTGATTCCAGCAAACAAAGTGACCATTTTTCACTGGAAGTTTTTCAATAAGTCTTTACATATTGGGTTTTGAAAGTTATGTGCATTTTGAACAATTAGAAGTAGAACAAATTACATTCGAGCTTTGTTTTATATTTCCTTTTATTTAGTAGTAAATAAGCCTTTTTATTAAAGAAGAACAATATTTTTTTATAGAAAAGAAATAAAACTAACTATCTAATGGAATTTCAATGGCCAAATACACAAAACTCTTAAAATCAATTCTGAAAATCTAAAAATTTAATTTGATAAAATTTTTAATATTGAAACAATAAACAATTGGTACCTATAAATGGAAAATATACCCACAAATATTTAACTATAAATACAAACTATTGATGAAAATAAATTAAAAAATAAATATTTAATTGACATACAAAAACACAAATTGTTAAATTGCACCGTTTCCTACATATTACTAATAAAATGAAAAAAAAATTGTTGCAAAATGAATTTACAAGAAAAAGAAAATTTTGGAAATTGTTAAAAAAGAAACTCTAAAGAAAAATCATAACAAATTTTTTGAAAAATAAATTAAAAAAATTAAATAAAAAATGGCTGCTTTAATGAGTTTACAAAAAAAATATAATTTTCCATTTTCGAAAAAAAAAATAATTTTAAAGTTTCTCATTTCAAAAAGTAATTAATTTGAATTTAAAAATAATTCCTTAAAAAATAACTGATTTTCCTAATAGATTTAATTAAATTATTTAAGTTTATGTAGAAAAAATGTAATTGTTAAATTTTCTTCTCTGTTAAGTTTAAAAACCATTTATATTATAATTATTTTTATGATTAAACATAAAATTTAAATATTAAAAGACAAAAACTACATACATACTTATACAACTAATAATTTTAATGAGAAAAAAATATTTGGTCAATTTTACGTATCATTTGCTTTAATATATTCAAAAGAATTATGACAACATTAAACAAAAAAAAAAAAAAAACATAAACATACTCAATAAAATATATATTTAATATATATACAATACATAAAAACATACAAATAATAAATAAAACAAATATATAATTATTACACTTAAACTAAATGAGTTTTTAATAAATTTACTTTCAAGTAGTTTGTTTAAAGTGGAAGTTTGTTGGTAAATAA
Organism: Lucilia cuprina; assembly: GCF_022045245.1. NCBI lineage: Eukaryota > Metazoa > Arthropoda > Insecta > Diptera > Calliphoridae > Lucilia > Lucilia cuprina. The sequence goes on along the minus strand of NC_060953.1, from coordinate 47,597,943 downwards.
TCAATTTTATTTAAAGAATAATAAATATTGGAATTGTCTACTCTTTTGTCACATTTGAACAGGTTAAGTGATCTATCCTCTTTCTACAAATCATGGACCAAAACTGCTACTAAAGTAAATGGTCCTCTGTTTAAGATGATCTTGAATATAATAATGCAGATCATATTTTATAAACCCTTATGATCATAATGATCTTTGCTTTGCATATAGTCTACCAGTGTAGAGGACAGAGTACAATGAGTTAATTGGAAGGTATCTTTAGGGTAGTTACTCTCGAGAGTAACATAATATTTTTGTATATCAAATTGTATTAAACAACAATGTCACTTTTGACATCCCCGATCCCGACTATATAGCTACGTTTAAAATCGCGAATGATGAAATTTGGTTAAAATCGGTCCATTATTTCGACTAGCCCCCATACAACCGTACCCCCCAAATAGGGCCTTTTAGCTTATAATTAATTTAAATGATCTATTATGTTAACAAAAGTCGACGAAACTTAGCTTTATAGAACTTCAAATGACACTACCGATTTTTGTAATGATCGGGCTTCATTTGACCCTATCCCCCATACAAACTCCCCTTCTGAAAATGACTTAAAGGGCAAAATTCACTTACAAACACTAATAACACTTTTAAATTCTACATAAATAATATTGAAGAAGACTTAACTCCCCCTACCAACATTTTTAAGGATAGTGCCATATTTTGCCCTACTTCCCTTTGAGCCCTCTTAAAAAAATCTCTTTTTTTGCCAAAAAAAGTAAAAATATTCCGAAATAAAGTTAAAAAAATAAACCAAATGCTTTATTTTTTTAAATAATCCCCATTTTTAACATACATACAGACTGGTGTAGGGTATCATATGGTCGGCTACGCCCGACTATACATTCATACTTGTTTTATTTGTGTTGGTAAAGCGGCACCCAGCAGTTCGACAAAGAGTCAATGCATAAGAAAAATACAGTAATTTCCACAAATAGTTAACCACCTGGATGATTGTAGTTCGTATGTTTTTTGTCATTCGTCACGAATGTACCCTTTGTAATCGAGAATGAAGACAGTCGTCTCTTTACTGTCCTCAAGTAACCTAGAGATTATACTCTTAAAAGTTGTTTTTTTTTTGTTGTACTTCCGAAAGTAATTATTTTACCCATCTTTTGGAGAAATGATTGTTACTTTCTACTAATATGCCACCATTTGGTTGACTCAAATTTATATCTTTCGGGTCAATCGTCACATTTATGTCCCATAGTATTCTAGAGAGTAGACACTTGAAATTTTTAACCTTTATTTCCATTAATATCTTACTGACTTCCAAGAAACCATTTGGAGATTACCATCCTTTGACTATTTTTGACCGTCTTTTGACTGTCTCTTTGTAGGGTGTAGAGTGGCGATTGACTTCCTCGTAGGACAAGCCCATGTTAAAATGGTTAGTCACTTGGGTAATCAGGTGGCTAGGGGCCACCACAAGTGGTAGGTTAAGTGGTCAGTTCGGGACTGTCTCGTCGAACTGCTCTCTAAACGGTGAACCAATCCTATAAACGGTTCTATTGATTGTGCTTTTTTCAAAGTAAAATTTTGGTGACAGAAAAGTTATATAAGGAAGGAAATGAAAAGAATTATCGTTCAATATTCAGAGACATAGTGTTCTCATTGAAAAGTTTTAATCAGCGTTTCGTATGAATCTGTACATCCAATTTTGTATTGCTGTGCCCGTAAACCTATAATCTTATTAACATCGTATTTATTGATTCTGAGGATACTTCTCGTACTGCTCTCGATATATGAGATTAAAAAAAAATTCATCTAAGCGAGTTGTGTACCGCACTTTAGGAAAACTCTTGTTGGAAAAACTGCACTTAGAGATCTATGAAAGGAGTTATCGTCTTATATTTGGAAACTCAAATTGAAATTGTTCACTTCCACTTTCTACAAATCATGGACCAAAATTATCAAAGATAATCTAAAGATCTCATAATTATAATGTAGACCAGGATTAAATAATTTGTTTAATTCACATGGTACTTTTATGACCTTCTTGATAATAAAATGATTTTACTTTTAGCTAAACATTATGGTAAACTGATTTGCTTAATGGTCACGATATTTGCTTATGGTGGTGGGGAGATTATATACTATGAACTAATAGATAGATACATTTAGAGTACTGTAATGTGAATGGTAATGAGTATGGTAGAACCACTCATTTGTCACTATTACAAGCTGATATTCAATTTTTATTTTTATATTGGATTGCAATGTATCAAAGACCCTATAGCCAAAACTTGATATAGGAGCTAACAAAATACTTATAGGACTGACATTACTCAGTTAGGGCCTTTGTCTGTAAGTGGGACAGTAATTAATCTATCCTTTTATCTTCTTTCTTTCTGGTTTTACTAGAATCTTCACTATTTGAAGGAAATCATAACGTTGTTATGGTATATAACAGTTGTTATGGTATATTAACCTAATCAAACCTAATATATATGTTTGGTCCTATGTGATACAAGTTTCCTTTTAAATTTTTTCGTTCACTAACTTTTTTGATTCCTCTGTTTTGAATTTTTCTTATGGAATTTTGTAAACAATAAACAATGCTGTTGCAATCAAAATTAACTGTTGTGAATGAATATTTCGCTGGCAAGGGAAACTGCGAAACATATCTAGAACAATAGTGATCTTTTGCGTTTTGCGTGATCTTTATTCGCCTGAATTCATTGAGATCTTCAAAGAGAACTTTAGTGGTCCTACGCACATTTTTATTATTCCAAGAAACAGCATGGAATTCTTTTGACAAATTTCTATTTCCTTTACTTAAAAGAAATGCATTCATTCTACTAATGCCGATTATCCCCGAGTGATCTGGCACCCAAAACTAAATCGAATGTCTAGTTCCCTAAGTGTTGGTTCAAGGACAAAGAAAAGAACATTCTATGTTTTAAATTTCTGACATTCAGCCCTTCTGGTTAACCTAAATCCATTTTTGGTTAAGATCTTTAGAAGATTTTGAATTGCAATTTTCCTGAGTAATTTTAAACAAAATTTTTTGGATTAAAGAATACTTATTTTTTTCATTTCATTTTTTATACGTTTACACAATCTACTCGAAAATTATTTAATTTTTGCATTAAATTGTGTCCTTTTGAGTTGAAATTTTTGCAATATTATTTCTAAAGAATAATAATAAAATTTTGTAACCTTAAAACTAACAAAACAAACTATTTTTATAAAATTGGATGAATATATTATTTTTAAAATTTTTAATGTTTTTTATACTTAAAACAAATTAAATGGAAGTGAATTTTTTTTTTATAAAGTTAGTTTGTTTTGTTATTGTTGTAGAGGTAAATAAATATTATATTAAAAGAGTAAATAAACAAACAAATATATGTAAAATGTATTTATGTCTAATGTAGACAATATGACAAACAAAATTAAATAAATATAAAATACAATTATATAAAAATTATATGAAAAAGTAAATAAATAAACAGTAAATAAAAAACAGAAATATATTTTAAACTGGAATGAAAGACTGTTTTTTTTTACAATAAATAGGTTCATGATTATGATTTCGATGACAATTTTCACTAAAATAGAGAAAACTATCTATCTATCTATCTATCTATCTATCTATCTATCTATCTATCTATCTATCTATCTATCTATCTATCTACCTATCTATCTATCTATCTATCTATCTATCTATCTATCTATCTATCTATCTATCTATCTATCTATCTATCTATCTATCTATCTATCTATCTATCTATCTATCTATCTATCTATCTATCTATCTATCTATCTATCTATCTATCTATCTATCTATCTATCTATCTATCTATCTATCTATCTATCTATCTATCTATCTATCTATCTATCTATCTATCTATCTATCTATCTATCTATCTAACTGAAAAAGAACATTTTTATCGCAAACTTTCTAAAAGAACATTTTATCGAAAATTTTCTATAAAAGAACATTTTTATCGAAAATTTTCTATAAAAGAGCAATTTTATCGAAAATGTTCTATAAAAGAGCAATTTTATCGAAAATGTTCTATAAAAGAGCAATTTTATCGAAAATGTTCTATAAAAGAGCAATTTTATCGAAAATGTTCTATAAAAGAGCAATTTTATCGAAAATTTTCTATAAAAGAGCAATTTTATCGAAAATTTTCTATAAAAGAGCAATTTTATCGAAAATTTTCTATAAAAGAACATTTTATCGAAAATTTTCTATAAAAGAACATTTTTATTGAAAATTTTCTATAAAAGAACATTTTTATTGAAAATTTTCTATAAAAGAACATTTTTATTGAAAATTTTCTATAAAAGAACATTTTTATTGAAAATTTTCTATAAAAGAACATTTTTATTGAAAATTTTCTATAAAAGAACATTTTTATTGAAAATTTTCTATAAAAGAACATTTTTATTGAAAATTTTCTATAAAAGAACATTTTTATTGAAAATTTTCTATAAAAGAACATTTTTATTGAAAATTTTCTATAAAAGAACATTTTTATTAAAAATTTTCTATAAAAGAACATTTTTATTGAACATTTTCTATAAAAGAACATTTTTATTGAAAATTTTCTATAAAAGAACATTTTTATTGAACATTTTCTATAAAAGAACATTTTTATTGAAAATTTTCTATAAAAGAGCAATTTTATCGAAAATTTTCTATAAAAGAGCAATTTTATCGAAAATTTTCTATAAAAGAGCAATTTTATTGAAAATTTTCTATAAAAGAACATTTTTATTGAAAATTTTCTATAAAAGAACATTTTTATTGAAAATTTTCTATAAAAGAACATTTTTATTGAAAATTTTCTATAAAAGAACATTTTTATCGAAAATTTTCTATAAAAGAACATTTTTATTGAAAATTTTCTATAAAAGAACATTTTTATTGAAAATTTTCTGTAAAAGAACATTTTATCGAAAATTTTCTATAAAAGAACATTTTATCGAAAATTTTCTATAAAAGAACATTTTATCGAAAATTTTCTATAAAAGAACATTTTATCGAAAATTTTCTATAAAAGAACATTTTATCGAAAATTTTCTATAAAAGAACATTTTATCGTAAATTTTCTATAAGAGAACATTTTATCGAAAATTTTCTATAAGAGAACATTTTATCGAAAATTTTCTATAAAAGAACATTTTATCGAAAATTTTCTATAAAAGAACATTTTATCGAAAATTTTCTATAAAAGAACATTTTATCGAAAATTT
>NC_060953.1:47589818-47592584 GCF_022045245.1 Lucilia cuprina | reverse complement strand
AGTCTATAGACTAGTCTATAGTCTATAGACTAGTCTATAGTCTAATCTACAGTCCAGTTTATAGTCTAGTCTATAGACTAGTCTATAGTCTAGTCTATAGACTAGTCTATAGTCTAGTCTATAGACTAGTCTATAGCCTAGTCTATAGTCTAGTCTATAGACTAGTCTATAGCCTAATCTATAATTTAGTCTACAGTCTGGTCCATAGTGTAGTCGATAGTCTATAGTCAAGTCTAGTTTGTAGCCTTGTCTTTAGCCTAGTCTATAGTCTAGTCTAGAGTCCAGTCCAGTCTATCGTCAAGTCTAGTCTACGGTCTAGTTTATAGTTTAGTATATAGTCTAGTTTATATTATATTCTGTAGTCTAGTTTAAAGTCTAGTCTTAAGTATAGTCTATAGTTAACTTCAGTATCTAGTCTAGTCTATAATCTAGTCTATAGTCTAAGCAATAGTCTAGTTTGTAGTCTAGTATCTAGTCCAGTATCTAATCAAGTAACTAGTCTAGTTAATAGTATAATATAGTCTAGTCTATAGTCAAGTCATAGTCTAGTCTATAATATTGTCTGTAGTCTGGTCTGTAGTCTAGTGTATAGCATAATCTATAGTCAAGTCTATAGTCTTCATTCTATTCCAAAATCCAGTAAATCTATACTAAATTGTAGCATGCAGTGTTGTTAATAGTCTATATTATAGAGTATAATCCAGTTTGTAGTCTAGTCGGTCTTTAGCGTAGTTCATGTAGTCCATTGTGTAGTTTATAGCTTAGTATATAGTGTAGTATATATTATGAAACTTGTCTACAGCCTAGTCTATAGTATTGACTACCCAATCCAATTGTCGTGTTAACAAGTCTTGTCTATAGCTTAGTCAGTTGACTACTCTAGTTCCAACCACATTTTTTTTTAGTTTTTCTTCTACTCACTTGTGCATATCATAAAACAGTCTTTTGGCAGTTTTAAATTCTTCAGATTGTTCATCAATATGATCCTTACGTATGCCAGTAACGAAAATACCTATAGAAACAAACATAACAAGTATGTAGGAATGTAATTAAAAAGTAAGTTCCTTTACAGTGCAACCACTCACCCAATATATTAAATGAACCAGGAATCATTTTATGAGCACTTAACCATTGATTTGATAAGGCCTGCAAATCAATATCTTCCACTTTTTGAGGACCATGAGAAGCGGCACCTTCTTCCTGATTAAGTACGGGAAAATCAATTTCCTCTTCGCCGTTTTTGGCCAAGTGAACAATCACATATTTGCCCGGTTCAGCTTTCTAGTGAAACAAAAAAATTCAAAAACAAATGATGACGTTCACAAACCTGGATACTATTGTCAAAGTAGCAAAATATATCTATTTCTTACGGATATAGTTATCTGACTCTTCTCCAACAACTTACCTGGCCAATAATGATGCCATAGGCAAAGTTCATTTGTGTGGCACATTTTTGCAAATACTCTTCATCAGATTTACTCAATAGTATCATAGGCATTGCCAAGCTGTTTTTTACATTTACTACGTTGTTTACAAAAGTTAAAATATTTATTATAAATTAAAAATATATATAAATTCCTGTTTCTTTCTCAGCTGCTAATAAGAAAACTTCACAAAATTTCTGCACTCGTAGTATGAAAAATAATATGACCAATTATAACTGTTGTTGTTCTTTTTAATGTTATTTTTTGTGTGTGTGCGCTTGATATGTCAAAAACAGTTTTGTTTACGTGTGTCCACAGAGTGGTATTTGTGAAAAGTTATTAGTTTATAATGAATGTTTTCGCGTTGCCAACTACAATTTTCAGGGCTAACGGTTCTTTTTTCATATATTTTGAGAGAAATCGGTATGGCAGCCTTGTGGAAAAATAAAATGGAAACAGTTTATAGCGGGAGTTGCATAGAAACGTAAGAAAAAGTTTAAATGAAATGAAAATGTAAAATTAATGGAAAATTGTGGTTAATAACAATATTTAATTAGTGTTTTTGTGTTAAAAGTGTAAAATATATTTGAATAAATATGAAATCAAGTGATTATTCGTTGAGTCTCTTGTAATAAAAGCAATTGGTTAATACAAACTTTGGTAGCAGTTAGTGAGCTGCTAGTGGATTCCACTAATTTTTGTTAACAGAATAAGGTTTATAATAAAGAAAATAGTGAAATTTGTTTAAAATAATGTAGCATTTGGTAAAAATGAAGTAAAGTTTGTGTAAAAATTTGTTATTTTCGAAAAGCTTTGTTAATTTTAATGTATGAATGAATGTTCGTATGTTTGTGTGTTGGAAGCTGTAGGAGGTGCAGTTCCATTTTTAATATTGCCAGATGTAAGCAAATTGCGACTTACAAAATACAGTGCTGCCATCATGATGAAGGTAAGTAACGGTATTTTTATTTAAGCTAAAATTTGCATTTTTATTTCTACACATTTATACAAAAGAAAAAAATAAAAATTGTTTATTTTGGAAATATTTTGTTTAAAATGTTCTTCTTTATAAATTGTTCTATTAAAATATTTTTTTATATAAAATGTTCTTTTATAGAAAATTTTCGATAAAATGTTCTTTTATAGAAAATTTTCGATAAAATGTTCTTTTATAGACAATTTTCGATAAAATGTTCTTTTATAGACAATTTTCGATAAAATGTTCTTTTATAGGAAATTTTCGATAAAATGTTCTTTTATAGAAAATTTTCGATAAAATGTTCTTTTATAGAAAATTTTCGATAAAATGTTCTTTTATAGAAAATTTTCGATAAAATGTTCT
>NC_060953.1:47587885-47589718 GCF_022045245.1 Lucilia cuprina | reverse complement strand
CTATAGACTAGACTATAGACTAGACTATAGACTAGACTATAGATTAGACTATAGACTAGACTATAGACTATAGATTAGACTATAGACTAGACTATAGACTAGACTATAGACTAGACTTTAGACTAGACTATGGACTAGACTATGGACTAGGCAATGGACTAGACTATGGACTAGACTATGGACTAGACTATGGACTAGACTATGGACTAGACTATGGACTAGACTGTTGACTAGACTATGGACTAGACTATGGACTAGACTATAGGCAAGACTATAAACTGGACTGTAGATTAGACTATGGACTAGACTATAGATTAGACTGTAGACTATATTAGAGACTAGACTATATATATATGGACCAGTCTTTATGCTGGACTTACCTTACGTTATTTTTCATGTATTTAGTAATTATTATAATACTTTATTTTCCATTTTTTACAGTTTACTTAATCAATCCCATCAATTTAAAAGTACTGAACAAGAAAATACTGAATACTTATATTTGGCCTATTCCAGTGCGTCGAAAAAAGCCATCGGTAAAATGTACAACTATGTAACAAAGTAAGTACTAACAAATCTTTACTTTTGCACTATGGCAGTTATTGGTTTTAAAAGCATTTATATTTTGACAAAAAAGAATTCTTAAGTTAATTTTCATTTCATTTACTTAACACCTTTTACATTTGCTAATCTTTCTCCTACACCTGGTACTTTATTATTTTGCTGTTAAACTTACAAATCTTGTGTTTACTTTTGTTTTAACAAATTGGGAAGACTTTTTCTATAGTTATAAATGCAATAACTATTAAGGCTTTAAAGTGTTTAAGTTTTGGTAATATTATTATATTTAAAGGCATGTTTTTTTATAATTTCCATTTATCTTTATCTATATCTTTTTATTAAAAAATTTAGCATAGTTTTTTATAGTTTAAATTATGTAAAGTTAAAATAATAACTAATGTTTAAACATTTTCTATTTATCAATTTATTAACGAAACAACAAATTATATATAAAACAGGGAATGCAAGAAAACGTATTTTACAGCACATATTAAATGTGTTTTATGGTAAATAATCTTTTAAAAATTGCTAATTTTCTAAAAATTTCGAGACTATTCTTTAATTTTAATTTGGTTTCTTTAAAATTTTATTTTTGTGGGTAAATCAAAGTTTATGTTTTGGTAACGATCTTATGGAATTTTTCTTTGTAAATAAGGATTGTTGAGTTTCTTTATATTTTTAAATTGGTTTTCAAAACAAATTCAGTTTTCTTTATAAGGATTTGATTTAGTTGACCACAAGTTTTATTAAGTGCTTAAACAATTTCATTTGTGTTTGTAAAACGGTTAAAGGTATATTTTTATGATTTCATTAATTTTGTGTATAAAATTACAGGCGTAATCTTTTCTAGAAATGAGTGTCCACCCATCTCTTGACATTAGTGTTAAAAAATATCGATTTTTCAACCATTTTTTTAATAAAATATTTGATTTTAACGGAAATGTTCGATAAAAGTTCATCTTACAAAGATAAGACTACAGACTAAATTATAGGCTGTACTATAGACTAAACTATAGACTAGACTGTAGACGAAACTATCGACTAAACTTTATACTATAGACTAGACTATAGAGTACACTACAGACTAGACTAAAGACTAGATTATAGACTAGCTTATATACTACTCTATAGACTTGAATATAGACTAGACAATATACTACACTATAGACTATAGACTAGACTATAGACTAGACTATAGACTAGTCTATAGACTAGACTATAGACTTGACTATAGACTAGACTATAGACTAGACTATAGACTAGACTATAGAC
>NC_060953.1:47584899-47587785 GCF_022045245.1 Lucilia cuprina | reverse complement strand
TAGTCTAGTCTATAGTCTAGTCTATAGTCTAGTCTATAGTCTAGTCTATAGTCTAGTCTATAGTCTAGTCTATAGTCTAGTCCATAGTCTAGTCTATAGTATAGTCTAGTCTTTAATCTAGTCTACAGTCTAGTCTAGAGTCTAGTCTATAGCCAAGTCTATAGTCCAGTCTACAGATTAGTCTATAGTCTAGTCAGGATTATATTATAAATGAAAATCTTAAATTAGTAGACTAACAGTCTAATCCATTGTCCATGGTGTAGACTATGGGCAGTTCACACAAGTCTAGTCTAGACTATAGTATAGTCTATAGTCTAGTTTATAGTATAGTCTATAGTATAGTTTATAGTATAGTCTAAAGTCAAGTATATAATCTAGCCTATAGTCTAGTTAATAGTCTAGTTTTTAGTCTAGTCTACATTCTAGTCTATAGTGTAGTCTATAGTCTAGTCTATAGCATAGTCTATAGTTTAGTCTATAGTATAGTCTATAGTCTAGTCCATAGTCTAGTCTATAGTCTAGTCTATAGTCTAATTTATAGTCAAGTCTATAATCTAGCCTATAGTCCAGTTCATAGTCTAGTCAATAGTCTAGTCTATGGTGTAGTCAATAGTCTAGTCTATAGTCTAGTCATTAGTCTAGTTTATTGTCTATCCTAAAGTTTGGACTATAGACTAGTCTATAGTCTGAAATATTATCTAGTCAATAGACTATAATCTAGTCTATATAATTTTAATCTAGTCAATAGACTGGATTAGTGTCTAGTCTATAGTCTGCAATATAATATAGTCTATAGTATGTACTGTAATACAATCTGAGTTATAATGTAGTCTACAGTCCGTATTATATTCTATTCACAAGTCTAGTCCACACACTAGTCTAGTTCACACTGTGCAGTATAGCCAAGTCCATAGGACTATAGTCCATTTCTTATTCTAGTCTATACTTCAAAACATTTCTTTGTAAATAGTCTGGATAATAATCGAATTTATAAACAGGACATTAGTCCAGGCTGTATACTAGACTATAGTCTAGGTTATAGTCTGTAGTAAAAATAAAATAACATTTTCAATTTCTTTTTAAATTTCTAAGAAATTGTGTTTTTTTCTTTATCATTTTATTTAACTAGTTTCTAAATATTTTGTTTAACTATTTGTCAAACCAATATAATGGCTTAAACATTTTTGTTTCGTTTTTTTCCTTGTCGGTTTAAACTATCGTTTAATACATGGTTTATATATAGATAAACAAAATATACTAAAATACAAAAACAAAAAAATAATCGGAAAACAAAATACAAAAAAACAAACAATAAAGGAAGTACAATTATTAAGTATAAAAATTGCAATAAAAAACGATTTAAATACATATTTATAATAAAACGAAAACGTACATTCATTTTTACCAACAACTAAAAGCCAAAAAAATCCTAAAAACATGTTGTGATGTTTCTTAGAGCAACAACAGCTACAGCAGAACCTAAACACTCATTTGAAGAAGTAGTGCATAACTATGGAAATGATGAGTACCAAAAGAGCCACCGATATGCCCAACATATACATGGTGCGTGTAAGATCTCTTTTACTAGCTGATTCCTCCGCTAGTTTAAGGAGTTGCTGTTTGGCCGTTTGCAATTCGAAAGAAGTGTCACTAAAGGAATCATCCTCGGGCAGACTTTCCACATCGCCCACTATGCTAGAGGTGGCAATATCTAAATCGAGTATTTGTTTAGCTTGGGCTGCTGCTACCGTGGGAGTTTCACCACGGAATATATACTCCGAGAATTGTATATTGGCGCCTGATGAACCCGTTGTAGAGGTATTAACATTAAAATAAACTCTTCGAGGAGGTTCAGAGATAAAAATGGCATCACTACTGATATTGGGTTCCGTCAAACCATCACAATACACTTGTATGCGGGCCATAAGAGAACGTAGAATATCTTCACGTATAAAACGTTTAACATCTCCCATTGTATTCTTGGGATTACACCACACGCGAGAGGAAATAACTCCATGTAGACGTATGGTACCATTGAATTCCTTCACTTGTACAGGATTAACCGATTTACTGGCTTGGCACTTGACAGGTAAATAGATGGTGGCTTTAAAACCTTCTTCATTTGTTTGGAATTTTCCACCTCCTTGACGTTTTTGCTTGACATACGTTTCCAGTATTTGATTATTTTCTACATTTTCATTTTGTATAAAAATCTCACTGGCTGCCAAGTGTTTTCTAACTGTTTCAATTGTTGCCTGAAATTGTGTTTCTATATTAATTTTTTCCGTGTCCGAATCTAAGATGGGAAATACATCATCTAGTTCATAACTGCTTTCAAAGGTTAGCCAGTCGAAGGGTTTCTCCACAAAACGGCAATCCATGGGTGAAAAGGATCCACCACTGTGATTGATTTAAGGGTTGGATAGAAATTTTTTTGGTTTTTTTAATTTTAGAATTATGTGATTTAAACTTAGATTTAATTTTTTTGTTAGTTAAAGCTTTTGAACTTAAAACAGTGAGATGATGTAGTGTTAGAGAAGTGTCGCATTTTATAGTTGAAAATTAAGAAAATTATAATAAAAATGATGATGATGATTCATACCCACAGATTTATGGCGTTTCTTTTCTAATAATACGATTCTTTAGGTACAATTTTCAAAAATCTAAAATTGTCTGTTTTATGAAAACATAACAAAAATTTGTTAGTCTATAGTCTAGTCTATAATCTAGTCTATAGTCTAGTCTATAGTCTAGACTAAAGTCTAGTCTATAGTCTAGTCTATAGTCTAGTCTATAATCTAGTCTATAGTCTAGTCTATAGTCTAATCTATAGTCTAATCTATAGTCTAGTCTATAGTCTAGTCTATAGTCTAGTCTATAGTCTAG
>NC_060953.1:47582179-47584799 GCF_022045245.1 Lucilia cuprina | reverse complement strand
AGACTATAGACTAGACTATAGACTAGACTATAGACTAGACTATAGACTAGACTATAGACTAGACTATAGACTAGACTATAGACTAGACTATAGACTAAACTGTAGACTGGACTATAGACTTGGCTATAGACTAGACTCTAGACTAGACTGTAGACTAGATTAAAGACTAGACTATAGACCAGACTATAGACTAGACTATAGACTAGACTATAGACTAGACTATAGACTAGACTATAGACAAGACTATAGACTAGACTATAGTCCAGTCCAGTTTATAGAAAATTATAGACACGGAGAGATTAGTCTATAGTCTAGTCTATAGTCTAGTCTATAGTCTAGTCAAAAGTCTAGTCTAGTCTATAGTCTAGTCTATAGCCGAGTCTATAGTCTAGTCTATAGTCCAGTTTATAGACTAAATTATAGACAAGGAGAGATTAGACTATAGACTAGACTATCCATGGACTCTGGATTAGACTATTAGTCTACTAATTTAAGATTTTCTCTTTAATATAAACTAAATATAGACTAGGCTATAATACACAGACCAGACTAGATAAAAGTCTAGACTATAGAATAGTCTAGACTAAAGACTAGACTATAGATCAGACTACATACTGGTTTAAAATATAGTCTAGTCTGTCCACACCATGGACACAATAGATTAGACCATTAGTCTTTCTAATTTAAGACAGTCTCTTATTTATATAATTAAAGCGTAAAACTTCCGTCATTTACTTGACAAAACTAAATGTTGCAAATGCCTTAAAATTGTTATAACTCTAACAAAACTTGCATATACGAAAAAAAGAAACGTTTCTCTAGTTCTTCACTAAATTACCCATTTTTAAGCAAAATAATCTTTTTCATATAAAATATGTAATCTTTTTATAGAAAAAACATTTTTATATTAAAGCCACTTAATGAAACACAACCAAAACCAAAAAAAAATTTTCAAATTTAAAGATCATTGTTTCTAAAATTATAACCCACAAGTGCTTAATTGCTTTTGGCTCGTCTCTTTATAACGCTGAATGCATTTTCTCTTGTCGCTCTTCCACTCTGGGGAATCATAAATAAAGTGACAGTAAATAAATAAATAAATAGTACAAGTAAAAAGGCAAAAGAGGTAATTGTTTTTAACATTTGAAACATAAACTGTGACCCCATCATCAAAGTCATTATGAGTTTTTTAATTTAATTATGTGTTTTGGGGCATTTTTTTGTTTTTTGCGTTTAATAACAATTTTATTCTTAGATCTTGGCGTCAAATGTTTGGAAGACACGACAATGCAACACAATTCTATAAATTATAGAAGACACAAGTAAAGAGTTCCAGCTCCCCCTACTCGAGAGCATGAGTAGTAGAAAAAAAGTAAATTTAAATCATTTTTATATGTATCCAAGATAACAGAAACTATTAGGGGAAAATACCCCTTTTATACTTTTCCTTTATGATCTAAAATTTCATGAGATCATTGGTCTGAACATACATAAGTGTGTGGCAAGCAGGTGTGCTTTTGCTATGAATTATATTTTCTTTCTTTCTATAGCGAACACACGTTCTTTCGTTCACTTTTTGGGTGATCATTTGAAAATGAAAGGAAAACAAAATTTAAAACTTTTTATTATCAGCAGTTTTTTTTTCTTAACTCTTAAATAGTTTCCTGATGTTGTTAAGTGTTTAATGATCTTGAAAATATAATTCTATGTAGGTACTACATACAAAAAAGGAAACAACAACATGAAAAAAGTGTTATAAATATAAATTATTTTTTTAATTTTGTTATTTTTGGAATATTCACATCGTGCTCTCATTCATTGTTTTGATTTATGAAATATTCATAATTCTTAGAAACTGAAATAATTCTTTCAATTTATGTTTTTTCCCTGCAACTGTATACACTAAACACTCCGCCTTGTATTTTGATAAATATGTTTTCATAATATTATGATTTTTACTAAATATATTTTTATGTTTTTATTCATAATTTTTTATATTATACACTATCAAAAACTGGCGACGTGTACGTTAAGTTAGTGATGATGTTTGTAACATCCAAAAAACTATGATTGCCTGATTTAATTAACACATAACTGTCCTTCCATACATTTTTAGGTCACGATTCAAGATTTTAAAAATGAAGGTGGGATCACGCAAAGTACCCACGAAGCTTTTAAAGGAAAAGGTCTAAGCTTTCTTCTGAGCAAAAAAAAAAAAAAAACAACAACAAAACCTTCAACATTAAAAAATGGGGAATTGGGGAACTTGTAGATTATAAAGCCCATAAGGAAATTGTATACGTTTTCTTTTGAGCAAACATTTTTTGGGACCAATAAAAATACTTTTCCGAGCTCCTTTGGAAATTTTTTGGTATGATCAATAGTTGAAAAATTGTCCAACTTTGACCCTCTATAAGTCAGGTAGTTCTTGACCGATAGCGCTGAAAATTAGTTGGGTCACTTGACACGTAATGACCTATAATGACCACTATAGACTAGACTGTAGACGAGACTAGTCTATAGTCTAGTCTAAAGTCTAGTCTATAGTCTAGTCTAAAGTCTAGTCTATAGTCTAGTCTAAAGTCTAGTCTATAGTCTAGTCTAAAGTCTAGTCTATAGT
>NC_060953.1:47558563-47582079 GCF_022045245.1 Lucilia cuprina | reverse complement strand
TAGACTATAGACTAGACTATAGACTAGACTATAGACTAGACTATAGACTAGACTATAGACTAGACTATAGACTAGACTATAGACTAGACTATAGACTAGACTAGACAACAGACTAGACTATAGATTAGACTATAGATTAGACTATAGACTAGACTATAAACTAGACTATAGACTAGACTATAGACTAGACTATAGACTTGACTTTAGACTAGACTATAGACTAGACTTTTGACTAGACTATAGACTAGACTGTAGACTAGACTTTAGACCGGACTATAAACTAGACTATAGACTGGACTACAGACTAGATAATAGACTAGACTATAGACTGAATAATAGATTTACAGACTAGATTGTGAACTAGACTATATACTATACTATAAACTAGACTATACACTAGAATAAAGACTTGACAAGGTATTTACAATTAAATGAGAATAATATTGCAAAAAGTTCTCATTTGTAAAAAAATTAAGAATCTTTCATACAAACGTGATCCCTCTTCTATAATACTTTCCCAATATAATATAGGGTACCTTTTAAACAACATCAGTCTATAAAAATACTATAAATTTTCACTATATTTTCATAAAATATACTTTTTAAGAATTCCCCTAAAAAAGCAAAATATAAAATCAATAATGAAATATATTTTGAAAATTTCTTAAGAATTTTATGATTGTTGTCATCTTTTTGGAAAGCTTTTTATAAATTTCCATTTTGACTTTTTAAAGATAATTTTTGGCCTTTTACGTTTATAAAAAATGAGGGGGAAGTTCCCGATTATATTTAAAATAAACTACATATGTTTAGTTTTTTAATAAAATTTTTTACCTTAAAAAAACTAAAGTGTTTTTTAGTTTTTAAGAATTATGGGAGAAATAGTTTATTTATTTTATTCGCTAATTTATGTTTGCTTTTCATATAATTTTATTGTTATTTTAATGCTTGTTTTACATTACGTATTCTTAAAATTTATTTGAAATTTTTTCTTATAATTTATATTTATTTACACACTTTATTTTAAATTAATTTTAAAGAAATATAATAGGAAAAACATTAAATTAAATTTATAATTAAAACAATAGTTTACATAGGTTTTTACAGTAGAATATACAATAGATTTTTAGGAATTTTGAAGGAAATAATAGGACTATTTTTTATCAAATCAATTATAAATAATTATATTTTTATTACTTATATTAATTATAAATTTGAACTTAATTTTTGTTTTTGATACAGCTGTGCTTTGTTGAAAGTGAACTTGTAAGTTTAACAGTGATTTAAGTTTTACCTAAAAGAGTGAATGTTAAAAGTGGCAAAGTTTAAAGTGTAAATTAAACTAAAGTTAAATTGTTTTGGTTCAGTTTAACTAACTGTTACTGTGTCTTCAATCTTTGGCTTGTGGGAAATTTCTCGTAATCCAAAGATTTTTTATAATATGTAATTAATATTTGTTCTTAATAAATTGAATATGATCACTGAATCTCGATCGCTAATGGACGATCAATTAAACGTTAACTAACTTTTTAGTAATCTGTTGGTTAACGATTGTCTTAAATAGCTGTGAATTAAAAAAAAACTATACAATTTTTAAATTACATAATTAATTGTTATTCTCAATAAATTGAATATAATTTTAAAATATTTGCTTTTATACAATTCTCCCCCCCCATTCTGCATTTCCATTACGTTTCTGAATAAAACAACAGAATATAGAATCTTTAAAATTTTAAGTATTCTGCATTACGATCGTAGGTACGTTGTTCTTATTTTTTGCTAGTTCACACTGGACAAAAAAATATATTTCTTTACTCTTCTCTCCCCTTCTTCAAATATATATGCAGAATATTTAAAAGTTGTCAAAAGAATAAAATTTCGATTCTAATGGAAATGCCGAAATTGGGATCAATACAAAATTTTATAATTGTTAAATGACTAATTTGTATAAGATTTCAAATCTCTTTTCTACTTTTAGATGGAAACCATTTTGTAAAGTAAAAGGTAAGTTTTATATTTTTATTAAATATTTTCAATAAGACATTAATTAGTTTATAAAAGAGAACAAGTTTAAAGAAATCGTAAAATTCTTTTTAGGCTTTAATCAATTTATATAATTTTTATTAAAATAGAATAGGTTTTAGTAGTCTGTTAACGACCTTAACAGGAATATCAATTATTTACGCTTTAAAAGTGGACCTACAAGGCAAATCAAAGTTCTTTTCTCTTTTATAAAGCAACGTATCTAAAAGTTATTTCAATATACAATTAATATCCTCTTAGGCACCCAACGAAAAAGTACAATTATCAGACTTAAACTTCTCTTGTGAAATTTTTAATTTTGTAGCCCATTTTGAACATTATAAAGATAAGAAGTTTATATCGATATTGAATATGAGGTTTAGGCACCATGGGGTCCAAAATTCAATGTCACACCGATAGAACAGGTTTATTATTTGTTGTTGTTTTGTACGATTATGTTGTCCTGTATGGAAGTATTTTAAATGTAAAATGAATCACCTGCTACTAAAGTCGATAGCAGTTCTCTATTTACCATCTGTAAAGAGATCAAAATACTATAATATTGAATCCCTGATCTAGGTAGTTATTTGAGCTAAACGGAAATAGTTTTAGCTCTATAGAAGACTAACAGTATGAGCCACCTAGAAAATTAAATTTTTTTTGAATTTTAGTAAGTAAACCCGGGACTCATAGTTCCTTCAGCCAAAATGATTTTCTTTTAAAGTTGAGATGTTCTTTTATTCGATCATTTCTTTTCTTCATAATTATGCTTTCTAATATATAAGTCTTTAAAATGTAAAATATTTATCAGATCCGACAGTCTGTGACAATTATAAAGAGGCAAAAATTGCAACGTTTAGTTTGAAATCGGAACCCCCAGTATAGTCGATAATTTTGGTCATTCCGCCTTTAGTTAGGTTGCTAGATAAGCATGAACCTATCCTAATAGTTTCAGCTGCAATAATTAGACAATGACATAAACGAATGCCCTGAATTCGCAACATTGTTGACGTCTCACTCAGAATAGCGCTTTTTTTTAGCTGAGATTTCATATCAGATAATTTTGAATCCTGAACTTCCCCACATTTATTCTTACGACTAAATAACACCGAATATTTGTGGTTAATAATGTACACAGCACTTATCGAATAATCCCATTCAGAAGCGAGGGATCCATTATTATAGAATATGTGAAACCAAGTTGTAGTCGTTTAGACCTCGATTTACATTTAGTGATTTTAGTGTGAGATACGAAATTCATTACTTTAATAGAAATCTCGAACGTGTAATATTTGGGGGAACCATTACCAAATATAACAGGGTCTTCAATGACCCCAAAAATCAATGTACAAGAAACGATTTTTTTCAATATTATATAATCGTATTGAAGTGGTTATTTCATCAAAATTTCAAAAGCTTAATTTCATAGAGACTTTCCAAAACTAATCGATTGTTAATGACCACTGAGTGGGTTTATTTGTAGTATAGTTCGGGATATTGTTATCGTTTGGTCTAGGCCAAAAACTCTCTAGATAGAAATTCAATGGTATAGATCTGATGGTATAATCAGATGTTATCATAGCAACTAGATTATTTATTATCATGTTGTTACCTTCGTGAAAGGATATTCATATTTCAATGACTGCATTATTACCTGTAACGATCGGAATATAAGAAATGTGAGGCGTCTTTATCTAGAAAGGCTTTAATCAAGAATTATGATTATGACAAACTTCTAAAAATCATAATTTTAATCCAACATTATCTCTTTGTATAGTCAGTTTGCGACGTGCCGCGCCTATATTCCTAATAAGTATTTAAAGCCTAATATCTCACAAACTGCAACAGCTTGAGTCATAAAATAGTTTACGCACAACTTTGACATCTATACGAAAATGGGAGTAATGGCTATAGTGGGCGTGGTATCTTACATATTAGGAAAATAATAAATAAGTATTTCTAAGAAAATATTACATTTAAGAGTCAACAAATTTTGACGGAGCCACTTTAGTGTCAGTATGATTATTTAGGACAAAAAGTGGGTGGATTAGCAGCATGGGCTGTGGCACCTCTTATATGAATTAAGTACAAAAAATTCGTTTATCTTGGAAATCATTAGAGTTAAAATCTTTAAATTTTGCACGAACAACTTAAACATTTTGGATAATAAATTGGCGGATTACCAACAGTGGGAGCGGCACCTTCTATATATAATAAATACAACATTTCGTTTATCTGGGAAATTATTATAGCTAGATTTTTAAAAATTTGCACGAAGAATTTTAATATTTATCTAAACATTTTGGGGGAAAAAGGGTGGGGATTGGAACCCCCATATGAATTATATAGAGAAATTCGTATAACTGAAAAACTATTAGAACTACAATCTTTAAATTTTACATGAAGAACTTTGACATGTATGTGAACATTTAGAGGTAAATGAGCGGACTTACAGTGGGGGGATTGGCACCTTGGAAACTATTAACTTTTAAATTGCATCTCCCATTTGTAACAAATTGTATATCTGGAAAACTATTATAGTTTTACCAGTTTTATAGAACAAAAGGAAGTTTATTGCTTAACCAAAACTTTCCCTAAAAATTTCATAGTTAACTAAACTCAGTTTGTTAAACTTACACAGTTTACAAGTTCAAATAATTGTTTCTAAACCATTTCTCATAAAAATCTTTTTTTAAATATTTAATTATTTATTAATTATTTTTAAAACTTTAATTCCTTGAATTATTAATTTTATTAGAAAAAAGGAAAAAATACATACAAAGAAAATATTCACAGCCTCTTCAGCATAATTATTATATAAAATAACGATTATTTAAATAAAACATCTTATTATTTTTAAAGTTAGATCTTAAAAAATATAAATTTGATAAATTACATATTTGCGTTATTAAATGATAAAAAATTATTACTAAATTACATAAAACCATAAAAGGCAAATAATAAACTTAAACCCAAAAACATCTAAATACGTGCAATATTCAAATCATATAATATTTTTTTTGCATATAATTTTAACAAACAAAAAAATCGTTCAATGTTAAAGTAAATTATCATAAATATTAAAAAATATATATATATTAAATAAAAAAATATTACATTATTACTTTTTTTTATAACTACAACAACAAAAGAAATAAAAAATCGTTTTAAATATTAAATGACTTATGATTAAATGCATACAAAGTAATTTATCAAATTGGAACGATCGAGACGACGACAACGACATTAATGGCAAAAAATACAAATTTTATTTAAAATTAAAATCAAATAGTTTACAATAATAAAAGTTGTGGTTAAATAAATTTTATATAAAGTTTATATGTGTCACATTGTTAAAATATTTGCTGTAATCGCTGTGATCAAATGTGTTTTCGTTAAATATTGCAATGATCTTATCAGAGTAAGATCAAACTATTATATAATATTTATTTAATTTAGTTTTAATTAAAGCTAGTTCAATTAAATTAATATTCAATCAAATGAAAATTTTCGTGATCACTTTCAATTGTCAAATATTTGTACAATGTGAACTTACCTTAATAGTTGTGAAAAATAGGCATACTAATGTTTACAAATTATTGCTTGATCAGTTGGCATTGATTTGCAGCATTACAATGTGTTTTAAAAGTGGCAAATGTAGTGAAATGAAGGAATATTTTTTGATTGTTTTCCTTTTAATGTGAACCTTATTATTTTTTCTTATAAATTCAATCCCTTTTAAAGGTGCTTCCCCATAGTTTTAGAAGATTTTATTCGAATCATTAAAAGCTGAGGTTATTGATTATAACTGACGTTTAAATCCATTTAGAGAGCGAGGAGCTTCCAATTTCATTCCAAATGAACTGAACTAGAACTGAACTTGAAGTAAGATAGAACAGAAGTAGAACTGAACTTAAACTGAATTATAACTGATCTAGAACTGAACTAAAACTAAACTAGAACTGAACTAGAACTGAACTAGAACTAAACTAGAACTGAACTAGAACTGAACTAGAACTGAACTAGAACAGAACTAGAACTGAACTAGAACTGAACTAGAACTGAACTAGAACTGAACTGGAACTGAACTAGAACTGAACTAGAACTGAACTAGAACTGAACTAGAACTGAACTAGAACTGAACAAGAACTCAACTAGAACTGAACTAGAACTGAACTAGAACTGAACTAGAACTGAACTAGAACAGAACTAGAACTGAACTAGAACTGAACTAGAACTGGACTTGAACTGAACTAGAACTAAACTAGAACTGAACTAGAACTGAACTAGAACTGAACTAGAACTGAACTAGAACTGAACTAGAACTGAACTAGAACTGAACTAGAACTGAACTAGAACTGAACTAGAACTGAACTAGAACTGAACTAGAACTGAACTAGAACTGAACTAGAACTGAATTAGAACTGAACTAGAACTGAACTAGAACTAACCTAGAACTGAACTAGAACTGAACTAGAACTGAACTAGAACTGAACTAGAACTGAACTAGAACTGAACTAGAACTGAACTAGAACTGAACTAGAACTGAACTAGAACTGAACTAGAACTGAACTAGAACTGAACTAGAACTGAACTAGAACTGAACTAGAACTGAACTAGAACTGAACTAGAACTGAACTAGAACTGAACTAGAACTGAACTAGAACTGAACTAAAACTGAACTGAACTATAACTGAACTAGAACTGAACTGAACTAGAACTGAACTAGAACTGAACTAGAACGAGAACTGAACTAGAACTAAAGTAGAACTGTACTAGAAATAAACTAGATCTGACAAAAACAGAACTAGAACTTGAACTAGAACTGAACTAGAATTCAACTAAAACTGAAGTAGAACAGAACTAGTTATCCTTAATGTATTCTGAAGACATTTTTCTATATAAAAATTTTCATCTGAGGACACCTTTCTATATGAATCTTGATAACAAATAAAATCGGGAGTAATGATTTCTTAAAAAGTCCTGTTAGTAAAAATAGCTATACATTGAAGTATGGGGCAATAATTTTATGTTTGTGTCAGAAAACCTCCTTTTTTATAGACATACACACCAACCGATAACGCATCAAAATAATCCCAACATTTTCACTTTCTTCACAAACGAAATGTACGTTTGTGGTTTGCCGCTTAACGCCCTCATTGCAATTTTTAAGCACATCATTTTTCACTTAATGTTCGAAAACAAAAGGACTAATAAAAACCATAAATCATCTACTACTACTACTTACTACACTTACACAAAAATGTACTACGAAATTAACTACGAGAGTATTGTTAGTTAATGATTTATTTTCCACATTGTAGTATTGCCCTGCTCTACTAGGCTGAACGTTGATGCATTTTACAATTGCCATTACAATTTATAACCGACCATACCCAGTCAACATAATTTGGTACTTTAGCATAAATACCAAATTTATTACGTTTCGCACAACCATCACCAAATGATGTTATGCCAAATATAGTCCAAGGATGATTAGGTTTTGTAGTATCGCGACATAATAGAGGACCTCCTGAATCTCCAGCACAGGTGTCGATGCGTCCTCTTTTGTGACCAGCACAAAACATATTTTTCGTTATGGTATAATCATGATAAACCGAACGACAATTATCCATGGGTATAATGGGTACTTCGGCTTGATGTAGTACACTGGTACCGGCTATATCACGATTACGTCTTTTACCCCAACCTATGACAGTACAATCCATATTCTTCGGTAACGGTTGATAGGGTCTGGGCAGACAAGAGAAACCTATCCATGTAGTGCTGTTAATGGGTTTGGGTAGCCTGTAATGATAAACAAGAGTTTGATTTTTAGGTTCCTGATTTTAAGATCTTTGACTTAAGATTACTTACTTTAATAGGGCCACATCACTATCCACTGTTTTCTTATCAAAATTGGGGTGTTTAAAACTTTTCATAACCTTCACCTGTAACTCAGTGCCATCTTCATAGTCCAAATTGTGTTCCCCTATGCGCACGTATAATACCTTGCGCACACAATGCGCTGCCGTTAACACCCATTGAGGTGCTATCAAGGTGCCACCGCAAAAGGCTTCCTGGAAGGGGAAAAATATACTTGTTACACAAAAATATTCCACATGTCAGTTTTTACATTCGAGCTCCTTAAATTTAATTCGAAAAACAGGTTCGTTTAAGTGATTGCTTTGACTTAAGAAAGATTGTGGACCTAAGAATTTCCAAGTCATACGCTGATAATCGAAGTTTTGGTACCGATACTAATATCCCTCGACCTATCGTTGCTACGATTTCAATTGTTATTCACATTTAAATTTGTCCACTGTCAAGGCTTATATTACTTTTATACGATTTATGTCAGACTTACCTTATAACGATTAAATATCGCCACTTGCCAAGGCCACTCCCCCTTGCGTGCCGCCTTTCCACCAATAATTTTTAGCATATTGTACATGTTACGTTTATTACTACGTATCGGTGCAATGCCACATTTCAATTTCATCGGTGTATATTCGGGACCTCGATATCCCTTACCATTCATAATGTAATCACTAAGGGTTCCTCCAATAGAATTGGAGAGTGTACCACCATCATCGTTAATATCACGACGACGTGTTGCCACCGGTCTTAATTCATATGTCGGAGACTTTTGCACTTGAGCCTGTAGCCATTGTTGGCAAAAGCTTCCTTCGGTATAGCAGTAGGCTATCTCACGTAGAACCTCTCGGCCACACTGTTCGCGAACACGACATTTTCTAAGAGAAGAGAGAAAACCAAAATATTATCTTAATATATCTCCATCTCTATTCTTATCTTTATTCCCATTTTGATTTTTTAGGGAATTTAATTTAAGAGATTTCCATACTCACTTATATCTTCTTGTCGTACACTTTGGCGAACATTTCGTCCAACGACTCCATTTCGAGTAAATACGTCTGTGTTTAGGTATTAAATGCTCTGGTGTTGCCCTCTCTTTAGAAGGTGACAAATTCGAAGTGTTACCACCATCCTCATCTATCGTATCCTCATATGAGACATCAACATCAGCATGTTCAGGACGACTTATATCGATATCGAAATCTTCATATTGAAATACATCACCCTCAATGGCTCCATCATCAATCATACCCACAGCACCCTTAAGATTACGTCTTGAGTTTTGTCTACCTTGACGATGACCAGATCCCCTAGACCTTTTCCTATCTCTCTGTCTCATGGAACGCACTTGTCCAGCTGGAGTTGGTAGAAATTTTTGATTGCGTATAGATCTTACTTCACTACTAGAAGGCTCAAGAAATTCTTTTGAGGTACCCAAACCCAAATCTCTAAGATCATCTTGTTCTTGCTCTTTAGACGTCAAAAAACCATCAGTTTCTCCATAATCTAAATAATCCTCAAATTCATTTAATTGAGGCTTCCGATTGCGTTGAGGTTTTCTTTTTCTCTTTGCTTTTATGACATAAAAGTCTGTCTCCTCACTGTGATCATCATCATTATCGTCGTCGTCGTTGTAATGATTGCTGGTGTCATCTTTGAAATGCGATGTTTCGTGATGATCTTCATTGTCTTCATCAATGTATGGCGGATGAATAGTAACAGGATGATGTATGTTGTTCAAATCAGTGGGTAGTATGATTTCTGGTGTGGGTTGTTGTATTTCATGATGTGGCGGCTGGTGATGATGATGAGATTCTGGCTGTGTGATTGCACTTGTTGCTGAAACTGGTGCAGTGGCGGCTGCTGCAGCCGCATTGATTACAATTGTTGGTGGTGCACTGTTAATCTGTTGATGTTGTTGTTGCTGCTGCTGTTGTTGCTGTTGGACTGCATGTGGCGGTAGACTGCTTGACGTAGCGGGATGACATCTACAAATGTTAAAGGATTAAAAAGAAAATGTTGAGACAAATTTACTTTATATTTTTTGAGATTTATAGATGTTGCAAACGTTTGAAGAATGTTTTGCATTTCAGAAAAACGTAAATTTGTGGGTGGTAAACTATGCTGCGATTTAACATTAATTTGGGTCACATTTGTATTAATATCATTTTTATTTCTTCACATCTTTTCCCCTTAAATTCTATGACATTTAAATTATGATTTTATTATTTAACTCAAGAGTGAACTTTTATAAATTGGACAACAAAATCACAGCAGCAAGTTGTTGCTGTAGCAAGTGGTCTTGTTACAGCAATACCACATGTCTAATCAACCATAAATTATAATTTATTGCTGCATTCCGAAGATAAATAGTTTGTTGCACAAAATCGAGATAAGATAAATGTATTTCTTTTCTTTTCCAAAAATTTGCTGCAGATCATTGTTTAGCCCTACTAATTGTTAGAAGATTGATTAGAAGATTAATGTTTCTTTTTACAAGAATATAGGGAAGAGCATATGTTACTACACTCGCAACTTTACCACAATTTGAAACGTCAATCTATGTCATTTACCTATAGTCCGAAGTCGATACTGTTCTATACTATAAACTATAAAATAGTCCATTGTATGGACAATAGATTGGTCTATGAGTCTGATATATAGATTAATGTATACTCTGGCCTATAAGATAAACTTTAGATTAGTCCATACTTTTAAATATAATTTATACTTAAAATATAATATAGCCTGAATTATACACAAGTATTTTATGACAATTAATAAGTCTGAAATATAAATTGATCGGTTTTAGTCTGGTCTGTAGACTGATTTGTAATCTGAACTATAGACTGATCTATAGTCTGGACGATAGACTGGTCTATAATCTGGACGATAGACTGGTCTATAGTCTGGACTATAGACTGATCTATAGTCTTGACTATAGACTGATCTATAGTCTGGACTGTAGACTGATCGATATTCTTCAGCCTGGACTATAGACTGATCTATAGTCTATACTATAGTCTGGACTATAGACAGATTTATAGACTGGTCTATAATCTGGACGATAGACTGGTCTATAGTCTGGACTATAGACTGATCTATAGTCTTGACTATAAACTGATCTATAGTTTGGACTATAGACTGATCTATAGTCTTGACTATAGACTGATCTGTAGTCCGGACTATAGACTGATCTATGGTCTTGACTAAAGACTGATCTGTAGTTTGGACTATAGACTGATTTGTAGTCTGGACTATAGACTGATCAATATTCTTGACTATAGACTGATCTGTAGTCTGGACTATAGACTGATCTATAGTCTGGACTATATACTGATCTATAGTATTGAATATAGACTGATCTATATTCTGTACTGTTTACTAATCTACTATAGACTGATCTGTAGATGGGATTATATACTGTTCTATAGACAGAATTATAGGCTGATCTAAAATCTGGACTATTGACAGACCTATTGTCTGGAATATAGACTGATTTATACTATAGGCAGTTTTATAGTCTGGGCTATAGACTGATCTATAGTCTGGACTATAGCAAACCTATAAAATTTTCAATAGTTTAAACGTAGACTTGTTTGCATTCTATCTTATTAGGTTCTGTATATGTCTATTTATTGTCCAAATAAACTCTCCCTTTTGAATTCGTAAATGTAATTAAAAATCATTGTTCCATTTCATTTATTTTTGTTTTTATACAAATTTTTACACTTCACTGATGTATGACACAATTTTTAGTGGTGGCATATTTAATTAATGCAATGCCCTTTTTTTGTAAATACCCTACACCGATGAAAATCATACATTTACTTTCTCCAAAGATGTCAATACGATTTGCATAACTTAAGGCACACTAGGGATTTCTGGGCTGACCGACTATTAACTAGCCTTCTGGAAGCACTCAAAAAACCTTTAGGGACTTCTTGAGTTATTAGTACTTATTGTATGTAATAGAATATCGATCCTAAGTTAAGTCATTCTTTCTGGTTCTAAAGACGAGTGTCCATGTAAAATGTTTAAAATCTTCAAAGTTTCTAGATTTATTATGATTCAAGATATAAACTAGTCCCTTTTCACTTCTAGGGCACATTCCCTGTCGACCTTAATTCCCCTCAAAATTGATCTGTTTGTTTTTGTAATTAAGTGTGAACAAAATTAAAATATTTTCAACTTACCGCCAACATTTGCGCTCTTCTATGTGTTTAATATGACCGCATTTCCGTTTCGTTTTGCAATAACGCTCCCTACGTTGTACACACTCCAGCAAACAGGGTGACCAAGCTGTCCAAGCAGAATATTGGGCATGGTGATGATGATGTCTGCGCGGCACCCATCTATTACGTGGACGATGACGATGTAGACGATAATGACGACGTTCGGCTCTTTGACCATTTCTATGCCACTGATGATACTGGCGCTTTTGGGCTGGTGATAGAGGTGGAGGTAGTGGTGGCCCACTAAATGTTAGTAGACTATGTCTTTTATGAAGTTGGTGTTGCTGAGAATGATGTTGCTGATAAAAAGGGTGTGCACTGGAAGAGCTTATTGCTGTTGCTGCTGCTGTTAATGATGATGGTGATGTTGATGATGTTTGTAAGTGACCTATTGAAGCATTAACTTCCGTTTTACTAAGCTGTTTAGCCAATTGTACATGACTATTCTGTAAAGGGAAAGAGAGAAAGGGAAATATGTATGTTTTTTTTTATTCAGAAATTTTAACAAGATGATTTATGAATCACGTTTCTTTTATTTCTCTTTATGTCTATCAACTACAATTTTTTTATTAGATATAATACGATTTGCTATAAATGTTTCCTATAAGTGGTTTTATTGTGAACTTTTGTGCCATGTTTTTTTTTGGTTCAACAACATCCATTCCTAGGCAGTTTATATATATTTTTTTCTTTTTGCCATTTCATTGTCTTGTGGTTTTTTGGCGGTGTCGTAAAGATGTCAATGTTATTTTTAACATGTTAAATTTATATATAAATACATACATATATATACATATGTATGTATATGTATATTTTTTTCTTATATTTCTTGTGTGTGATTTGTTTATATCAAGTCATGTTGTCGTACCAAAAAGTGATATGATACCTTTAGTCTATGAATTTAATGGATGAATTCCCTATTATTTCTTCTCTGCACAGTGTTACGATTTGTGGTAAAAGTTTTTTTATTAGAGCAAGATCGATATACAGACTGAACTACAGTCTGCTCTTTAGACTGATCTATAGTCTGAAGTATATTTATATGTAATATAGACTATAGAGTGATATAGTCTGGTCTATAGACCTATCTATAGTCTGGCCTGTAGTATGGACTTCAGACTGATCTATAGTCTGGACTCTAGACTGACCTAAAATTTGGAATAAAAACTGGACTATAGACTGATCTATAGCCTGCTATAGTATGGATTATAACTGATCTATAGTCAGGGCTATAGTGTGGACTATAGACTGATATATATATAGTCTATAGACCGATCTATAGTCTGGCCTGTAGTATGGACTACAGACTGATCTTTAGTCTGGACTGTAGACTGACCTAAAATTTGGAATAAAAACTGGACTATAGACTGATCTATAGCCTGCTATAGTATGGATTATAACTGATGTATAGTCAGGGCTGTAGTATGGACTATAGACTGATCTATACATAGTCTATAGTCTGCACTATAGATTAATCTATAGTCTGCAGTATAGACTGATCTATAGTCTGCACTATAGAGTGATATTTAGTCTGGACTATAGACTGATCTATAGTCTGGACTATAGACTGGACTATAGACTGATCTACAGTTTGGACTATAGACTGATCTATAGTCTGGACTAAAGACTGATCTATAGTCTGGACTATAGACTGATCTATAGTCAGGACTATAGAATGATCAATATAAAGTCTGGACTATAGACTGATCTATAGTCTAGACTTTAACTGATCTATAGTCTGAACTATAGACTGATCTATAGTCCGGACTATAGACTGATCTATAGTCTGGACTATAGACTAAACTATAGTCTGGACTATAGACTGATCTATAGTCTGGACTATAGACTGATCTACAGTCTGGACTACAGACTTATTTATAGTCTGGACTATAGACTTATCTATAGTCTGGACTATATACTGATCTATAGTCTGGACTACAGACTGATCTATAGTCTGGACTATAGACTGATCTATAGTCTAGACTATAGACTTATCTATAGTCTGGACTATAGACTGATCTATAGTCTGGACTATAGACTTATCTATAGTCTAGACTAAAGACTAATCTATAGTCTGATCTATAGTCTAGACAATAGACTGATGTATAGTCTGGACTACAGTTTGATCTATAATATGGACTTTAGACTGATCTATTGTCTATCTATCTATTGTCTAGACTTAACACTGATCTATTAATAGATTATTATATGAGTGTGGGCTATAGACTTGTCTATATATTTCCACTTTAAAGATTCATATTATACATTACAAAAACAACATCTGCCCCTAACCTTTACACTGTGTCTCGTACAAATTGCGCTCATATTGTATTGTCTTGTTAAAGATTTTTTTCATTTCTTATTTATCTTGAAAAACATAAATCTTTATATGGACTATTGTAGCGCTGCATTGCAGCTCTTCAAGTGCTAATGAACTTTTTTTTATTTTCTTCCACTTTAAAGATGAATCCAAACATTTCACCGTTTATTTCTTTTGTTGTTCTTCATCTCCTGGTTTTATGATTCTATGACCAGTTTCTTCTTCTTACATTATTGTGTCAAACGACAAATGATCTTTAAATTTGTCAAAAGTTTAGTAAATAGGAAAAAGAAAAAAATGTCATTAAACTATTGATCTTTTGGGGGAAATTATTACAAAACTTAAACGAAAAAAAAAATTGTATTTAGTACAAGATTTTATTTCGTTTTCGTTAAATAATTTCTTTAGAAAAAAAAAATTAAAGGAAAGTTTTTAATTTAGGAAGCAATGATAGAAGTGGGTCGGGGTCTATGCTTTGGAATAAATAGCGCTAATATTATAATTTGGATTTAATGTAATAATATATTATCCGTTTTTATCGAAAAGAAATCGAAAGGTTCTGGATTTCAACAATCAAGCATTTTGGGAATAAAATACACCCTTTTAATCTTAGTGTATTTTCTTTTCCTTCTCCCATTTCTTTCACTGATCTTTCCATCTGTTTATAATTTTTAGTACAAATCATAACAAAACTGTCTGTCTGTTCTTTGCCCGACTGTCTATTTACAAAATCTATTTTTATTTTTCATTTGCAAAATAAACATGCTTGTCTTGGATCTGTTTCCCATTTTGGCATTACACTCGACTTTTTTTCTCCCCATTCCAATTTTTTTTTTTTTTAATATTTTTAAACTTTTGCAACAATAGAACAGGAGCGCCTCAATTTTTGAAGAAAATCTAAAAGATCTTAAAACTAATTGTTTCATCTGTTTATTTATATGGACAATTAGAAAATATTTACTTTAATTAGCTGGATGTCAAGTTGAAATTGAACTACGTATCTGAAACTGACATATTAGATGAACTAAATAGACATTGAGAATTAAATTAACAGACATTTTAGACAAGACATGTGATTATGTTTATTGTTGAAGTTATTTTGTGTAGTGTATATAATGTTTGCTTAAAAAATCTTCTTGAAAATGCAACTTAGAAAAAAATGTATAATCAATCAGTTTTTTATATATAAATATATTATGGATCAGTTCTCTGTAGAAAACTTACTCATCGATCAATTTTCTACAGAAAACTTTATCATTGATCAGTTTTCTATAAAAAACTTCATCATCGATCAGTTTTCTATAGAAAACTTCATTATTGATCAGTTTTCTATAGAAAACTTTATTATTGATCAGTTTTCTAAGGATACTTCATCATTGATCAGTTTTCTACAGGATACTTTATCATTGATCAGTTTTCTATAGAAAACTTTATCATCGATCAGTTTTCTATAGAAAACTTTATCATCGATCAGTTTTCTATAGAAAAGTTTATCATCGATCAGTTTTCTATAGAAAACTTTATCATCGATCAGTTTTCTATAGAAAACTTTATCATCGATAGAAAACTTTATCATCGATCAGTTTTCTATAGAAAACTTTATCATCGATCAGTTTTCTATAGAAAACTTTATCATCGATCAGTTTTCTATAGAAAACTTTATCATCGATCAGTTTTCTATAAAAAACTTCATCAAAAATCAGTTTTCTATAAAAAACTTCATCAAAAATCAGTTTTCTATAGAAAACTTCATCAAAGATAACTTTTCTAAAGAAAACTTATCATTGATAAGTTTTCTATAGAAAACTTTATCATCGACCAGTTTTCTATAGAAAACTTTATCATCGATCAGTTTTCTATAGAAAACTTTATCATCGATCAGTTTTCTATAGAAAACTTTATCATCGATCACTTTTCCATAGAAAACATTATCATCGATAACTTTTCCATAGAAAACTTTATCATCGATCACTTTTGTATAGAAAACTTAGTTGATCACTTTTCTATAGAAAATTTTATCATCGATCAGTTTTCTATTGAAAATTTTATCATCGATCAGTTTTCTTTAGAAAACTTCATCACCGATCAATTTTGTATAAAAAAAAAACTTCATCAAAAATCAGTTTTCTATAGAAAACTTCATCAAAGATCACTTTTCTAAAGAAAACTTATCATTGATAAGTTTTCTATAGAAAACTTTATCATCGACCAGTTTTCTATAGAAAACTTTATCATCGATCAGTTTTCTATAGAAAACTTTATCATCGATCAGTTTTCTATAGAAAACTTTATCATCGATCACTTTTCCATAGAAAACTTTATCATCGATAACTTTTCCATAGAAAACTTTATCATCGATCACTTTTGTATAGAAAACTTAGTTGATCACTTTTCTATAGAAAATTTTATCATCGATCAGTTTTCTATTGAAAATTTTATCATCGATCAGTTTTCTTTAGAAAACTTCATCACCGATCAATTTTGTATAAAAAAGTTCATCATCAATCAGTTTTTTATGAAAAACTTCATCATCGATCACTTTTCTATATAAAACTTCATCATTGATCAGTTTTGTATGAAAAATTTCATTGTCGATCAGTTTTCCACGGAAAACTCTATCTTTTATCAGTTTTCTATAGGAAACTTTATAATAGATCAGTTTTCTATAAAAAATTTAATCATCGATCAGTTTTCTATAGAAAACTTTATCATCGATCAGTTTTCTATTAAAAACCTTATTATCGATTAGTTTTCAAAAGAAAACTTTATCATCGATCAGTTTTTTATAGAATATTTCATCTTCGATCAGTTTTTTATAGAATATTTCATAAAGAAAGCTTCCTCAGCGTATAGTTTCTATAGAAAGCTTTATTATTGAAAATTCATTAGAAAACTTTATCATCAAACAGTTTTTATTAAAAACTTTGTAAACGATCAGTTTTAATAGATCAGATTTTTTTGACAAAAAATCTCCACGAATCAGTTTCTTTATAAAAAAAACTTATCTTCGATCGGATTCATTAATCGGTTTCCTATAAAATCTTCATCATCGATCAATATTCTGTTCATCCGTTCTCCTTTCAAATCTGGATCGATAACGCTTTGAAAAAATTAAGAGGATATTCTTTCAAAACCCTAACAACACTTTCACGATGACTAATTTGAATTTTTTATAAACAATTTAAACAAACATCCAATCAATTATACAATTGAATACAATCAAATTTGATTTTAGTTTTTTTTTTCTCTAAAAATAAAATTTCAATACATGATGACGTATAGAACAGTAGAAATTAGTTAGCTGCTGTTTACTAAATGACTAATTGAAAAGTTATTTGACTTCAATTATTGTCACATTCAATTTTAATTAGTTTTAAACAAATTTTAAAACTTAAACTATTTAGTCAAACATCAATATGTCGAAACCTTCAAATTGAAGGCAATTATTTCCGCATGATTTCATGAGAATTTCAAATATTTCAAGTTCAATTTCAAAACTAAAGAACAAAAAATTAAAAAAAAAAACAATAGTTTTTTCCAAAAAATTAAACAAAATATTTAGTTAAATTGTTAAAAAATAAAATTTTGTTTTTTTCTGAAATGATGACAGTTGGTTTGACACTTTATCTAAAGTTTTCATTTAAAATATTTTTACATTTTTAGTATGTTGTTGCTTTTGTTTTGTATGTTTTCTGACGTATGGTATGCATTTATATATTGTACTTGTTGCTGTTAAGACATGTGTCACAAATTTAAATGATGTTATTTTCTGAGACTTTTAATATTTTGGTTTAAAAGTATTTGCTTTTACTCTGGAGTGGACAAATGTTTTATTTTTAAATATTAGAGTTTTCAACAGAAAATTTTAACATCGATCAGTTTTCTAAAGAAAACTTACAACATAGATCAGTTTCTATAGAAAAACCTATCACATATCCTTTTTTCATCGATCAGTTTTCTATAGATAACTTTATCATGGATCAGTTTTCTATAGAAAACTTTATCATCGATCAGTTTTCTATAGAAAACTTTATCATCGATCAGTTTTCTATAGAAAACTTTATCATCGATCAGTTTTCTATAGAAAACTTTATCATCGATCAGTTCTCTATAGAAAACTTTATCATCGATCAGTTTTCTATAGACAACTTTATCATCGATCAGTTTTCTATAGAAAACTTTATCATCGATCAGTTTTCTATAGAAAACTTTATCATCGATCAGTTTTCTATAGAAAACTTCATCATCGATCAGTTTTCTATAGATAACTTTATCATCGATCAGTTTTCTATAGAAAACTTTATCATCGATCAGTTTTCTATAGAAAACTTTATCATCGATCAGTTTTCTATAGAAAACTTTATAAT
Source organism: Lucilia cuprina (assembly GCF_022045245.1). Lineage (NCBI taxonomy): Eukaryota > Metazoa > Arthropoda > Insecta > Diptera > Calliphoridae > Lucilia > Lucilia cuprina. The sequence continues at coordinate 47,563,258 of NC_060953.1, read as the reverse complement.
CGATCAGTTTTCTATAGAAAACTTTATCATCGATCAGTTTTCTATTGAAAACTTTATCATCGATCAGTTTACTATAGAAAACTTTATCATCGATCAGTTTTCTATAGAAAACTTTATCATCGATCAGTTTTCAATAAAAAAAAATTCATCATTCATCTGTTTTCTATAGAAAACTTTATCATCGATCAGTTTTCTATAGAAAACTTTATCATCGATTAGTTTACTTTAGAAAACTTTATCAACGATCAGTTTTCTTTAGAAAACTTTATCATCTATTAGTTTTTTATTAAAAATTTCTTCATCGATCCCTTTTCTTTCCAAAATTTTATCACGGGTCAGTTTTTTACAGAAAACTTTATTATTGATCAGTTTCCTATAGAAAACTTTGTCATCGATCAGTTTTCTGTAGAAGACTTTATCATCGATCATTTTTCCACAGAAAACTTTATCATCGATCATTTTTCTCAAGAAAACTTATTCATCGATTAGTTCTCTGTAGAAAGCTTTTTCGTCGATCACTTTTCTTTAGAAAACTTTATCATCAAACAGTTTTCTATAAAAAGTTTAATCATCGATTCTTTTTCTTTAGAAAATGTTGTCATGGATAAGTTTTCTATAGAAAACGTTATTACCGCTCAGTTTCTGACAAAATAGCAAACATTATAATCGATTACTTTTTTATTAAAAATTGATCTAAAATTTCTATACAATATATTATTGATCAATTTTTTATAGAAAAATCTTTGATCAGTTTATTTATTCAATTAAAAAATTTTACTTAAGGTCCACTATTAGTTTATTTTTCTTCTTTTAACATATTTTAAGGATTTGTTAAAAAGAAAAATATTGTTCAGACAGTTGAAATCTTTATCCAATAAATTGTTGTAAAGATTAGCAAAATTATGCTTCAAATAATTCTCTTCAAGACGAACACACACTCTGTGGTCTTTGAAAGATTGAGGCAAAATGAATACATTAAACAGGTTGGGGAATTTCAGTTTTATTGCAGATTTAATAAAACAAACTTTTGACAAGAAAAGATTTCCTCTGAGTTAATTTAGCTCATACTGATTTAGCATTTTAAAGAACATGTTTTCCATCTCTGCTCTCGATGCAGCAGATGACGAAGTTGTTGACAAAGATGCGACAGAAGGAAGAAAAAGTACATTAGTTAAAGAACAAGAAAACCCCAGACAGTTGAAGTTTAAAACGATTTAATGCATCATGTAGCAAAGTGTTTATTCTTTTTATAGTGAAATTTATATATATTTTTGTAATTTAAAAAAAATACGATTTTTTTCAGAAATTGTTGAATTAATGTCTCTTGTCTGTTATTTAGTTGACAATGGATTAGTTGGTATTGACAGAAGTATAAACATTTTTATCTTTGACGTATGTCATAAAATCATAATGACTGCAAATAGATTACAAAGGGACAGTTTGGTGGCTAGTTTAAAGAAGCCAATGAACTCGCAAAGTTATTTCGGTGTTACTTTTAAATTAAATAATATTTTTTTTAATTTCTATAGCAACTGTATATCTTGAAATCTTAATTTCAGGAAATTGCATTCAATTACCATGAACTTATTATATATTAAAAAATGAACTTATTCAATAATATTTGATTTATGATTTTAAATAAATTTCAATTGGACTTACCTCAGATAATTTGAATATTTGCATTAAAGCCAATAACTTCAATAAAAACTGCCAGTTCATGTTATAAAACTATTTGACTGACGCTAATCAATCAATTATTTTTGTTTAAACAATTAACTTTTTTTTATAACACTCTGCTTTTATTAAAAGCAACCAGTCAAAAGCCATAACCAAAGCAAATTAGTTGAGGGAAAACAGATCTGTAAAGGAATTTAAAAATAATATAAATAATTAATAAAATCGTTCAAGAACAAACAAGTACAATATTAAAACAATAAAACTGTAAAAAATATTTTACAGTTAATATTGCAAATTTTAGATTTAAGGATTCAATTTAGTTTTTTGAAATTGAAATAAAATTTGATTTTTTAATTTTTTTTCTTAAATGCCAAAATAAACCACTCAACTCTTTAGCTTTAATAATTAAACTGAACTAAATTATTTTTCATTTGTGCCCAACAAAAAAAAACGCACTTTTTGAACAATTTAATCAAATTTGTGTGTATTTCGAAATATTGTACATTCATACAATTCATAAAATTCAATGCAGATTTCAAATTTTTTTTTCATAAATGTAGTAGTTTTACTATTCTTTTGATGTTGATAATTAGTAAATAGAAAACGCACACAGCATTCATTAATTAAAATTATATTTAAGTATTTAGATACAAGAGGAAAACATCATTTTAATAATTGTTTTAAATAAACATGCTTACGAAGTAAGTGATCATTTCAATCATTAAGGTTTAAGCATACAACTAAATTTTTGAATGTGTAGTGTGATATGATCATGATGAGTATGATGTGATCTCTCATCTGTATTTAATAATATTGAAAATTTATGCATTCAAATACCCACTGTGAATTTAACGTAAACTCAGAATAGATAGATAGATAGATAGATAGATAGATAGATAGATAGATAGATAAATAAATAGATAGATAGATAAATAAATAAATAAATAAATAAATAAATAAATACATAGATAAGATAGATAGATAGATAAATAAATATATAGATAGATAGATAGATAGATAGATAGATAGATAGATATATAGATAGATAAATAAATATATAGATAGATAGATAGATAGATAGATAGATAGATAGATAGATAGATAGATAGATAGATAGATAGATAGATAGATATATAGATAGATAGATAGATAGATAGATAGATAGATAGATAGGTAGATAGATAGATAGATAGATAAATAAATAAATTATATATATATATATATATATATATATATATATATATATATATATATATATATATATTATATTATATATATATATATATATATATACATATATATATAATATATATATATATATATATATATATATATATATATATATATATATATATATATATATATATATATATATATATATATAGATAGATAGATAGATAGATATATAGATAGATAGATAGATAGATAGATAGATAGATAGATATATAGATAGATAGATAGATAGATAGATAGATAGATATAGATAGATAGATAGATAGATAGATAGATAGATAGATAGATAGATAGATATATAGATTGATAGATAGATAGATAGATAGATAGATAGATAGATAGATAGATAGATAGATAGATAGATAGATAGATAGGCTATACTACAGACTTTAGAATGGACAATAGAATGTACTATATAAGACAAAACTGTAGACTAGACTATACAACAGACTAAACTGCAGATTAGTTTATAGAAAAGTTTACTCAGCGTTCTCTGTACAAAACTTTTAGTTGCTTCAACCAAAATTATGTAGGTATAACCAAACACTTACTATATCTTTTTATCTTTCTGCCTCTAAAATATCATTTAAATCTATTTAAATTTTCCTTAAAAAAAATTGCGAAATTTTTAAAATAAAATTTTAAAATTTCAAATAAAAATTTCTAGTAATAAAAAAACTCAAATAAATCAAGGGGGAATATATTTTTTGAAAATTAATTGATTGTAACGAGGAAATTATATATCAATTATTACAGCTGCTCGAGTAATTTGTTTCTTATTATTTCTAACAATTTCAACTACATTCTACAATAACAATAATGAAAACAAATCAGAGGGAAAAAGCGCAAACTAAATATTAAACTAAAAACTTCAACAAAAAATAAATTTTAAAGTTTAAAATTAGAATTTCCGTCAGCAAAAACAAATGAAACACAAGAAGCAATTGCACCCACCTAGACAGATCTGAAAACATTATGTGTTGTACCCAATAGTACTTTTTATACTTTCTACATTACTTAGGCAAAATGTACGGAAAAAATGCGATAATTATTTTCGTATTTAGTTTTTTGTTTTTAAAAGAAATTATTACAGCATGTTTTTGTTGAAATCAGCACAGGCTTCACATTTTTTTTTATAGACCCAACAAAGAATATTTATAGTTTTTTATAGCCCCAAAAAGAAATTCTTTATAAAAAATCTTAGGAGCAATATAAGCATGAAGTACTTGAATTTAATATTTTTGCTAGACATTTAAAAAAATATGTACTACCTCTAGTATAAATTATTGCTTGTTGCACATCTCAATATTGAAAATATGTTTAGATGTTTTTTTCCGAAGGGGAAAATAAATTGTTTTATTTTTATGAAAAATTCATATCTTTTAAAAAAATATGTTCATTTAATTTGGCGCAATTGTGCGTTTTCAATTACTTTCAATTAAATATATTTTCAGTTTGTTTTTATATTCTTGGTTTTCTTTATTCATTAAATATAAAATAAATTATTTGAATACAAACAATAAATATACAACATTTTAATTTATTTTATCTAAAGACCACAACATTAGTTTTAATGTTGCAAGTGCGTAAAACAAATGAAAATAATATTAAATTATTTTGAAAAAAAAATAAATAAATGTATTCCAAGAAAAAAGTTTAAGTTAAATAAATATAAGATTTAATGCCCCTATTATGGTTTACAACTCAACTTAGTTGAATTGAAATTTAAACAACTCAATTTTAAAACAACTTAACTTTTTTTTGGTATTAACAATTACAACTAAT
>NC_060953.1:47538878-47558463 GCF_022045245.1 Lucilia cuprina | reverse complement strand
ATAGTCTATAGTCTAGTCTATAGTCTAGTCTATAGTCTATAGTCTAGTCTATAGTCTATAGTCTATAGTCTAGTCTAGTCTAGTCTAGTCTATAGTGTAGTCTATAGTCTAGTCTATAGTCTACTCTATAGTCTAGTCTTTAGTCTTGTCTATAGTATAGTCTAGTCTATACTGTAGTCTATAGTCTAGTCTATAGTCTAGTCTATAGTCTAGTCTGTAGTCTAGTCTATAGTCTAGTCTATAGTATAGTCTATAGTTTAGTCTATAGTCTAGTCTGTAATCTAGTCTATAGTCTAGTCTATAGTCTAATCTATGGTCTAATCTATAGTCTAATCTATAGTCTAATCTATGGTCAAGTCTATAGTCTAGTTTATATTCTAGTCTATAGTGAAGTCTATAGTCTAGTCTATAGTTTAGTATTTAGTTTAGTCTTAAGTCTAGTATATAGTTTAGTCTATTGCCTAGTCTTTAGTCTAGTCTATTGTCTAGTCTATAGTTTAGTCTTTAGTCTAGTATATAGTCTAGTCTATTTATTTTAGACTACTCTAGTTATCGAATATAATATTCAAACCCACTATTAATAATATATTTTCGAACAATAGCCGATCTATTATTTTAAAATCAGATGAACGAAAATATTGTTTGTTTAAATTTGTAAATTATAGTTATTTAATATTTTGTTTGTATAAAAACAAACAAATAAATAAATGTTTAAACTTTTGTTACAATCGACGGAAGTTGTTTATTAATTGTGCTTCAATAGCATTCAAAAATTTCCAAAAATCATATTCAAAATTAACATATTACAAGATATTTTAGTTGTTAAAATTTCCATATGTATAGCAAAATGAACTCTATTAACAATAATTAATTATATACTGAAAGAAAAATACTTATAAAAACTTGTCTCATTAACAATTATTAAATTTAACCATATATGTTTAATATAAAATAAATGTAAATTATAATAACAATTTACTTCCAACGATTTAGACAAGATCTTTTGCTAATGATAAATTCAATACAATTTTCTTACTAACAACAGAAAAAAACCTACAATAATTTTTCTTAATTTGTTTATTGTATAAAATTTTATAAAATATTTACTACGTTTTTAAACATCTCTCCTACTCTTTCAAAAAAGAAAAAAACACCAAACAGCTGGTCATTAATTTAAATTGATAAATTTAAAAATCGTTAAATGTTTGTGTGTGTGTGTGTTTTTTTTTCAAAATTGAGCTTCTCAATGTACGTTAAAGTAATTATGCAAATTTATTTACACTTTAAAGGTGTTTTTATCAATGAATTTAATGAATGAACTTTATTTGAAATGGATTTTTAATGAAATACTAATCTAAACCCCTGTCCCCTTAATACATACATATATATCTGTGTTATAGGGCATGATAAACGATTTATTTGAATAACATTTTTTAAGTGTGAGCGTGTCCGTTGTTTAATTTGCATAAATTTTCGATTTTATTTTATTGTCGACAATTAATGACAATATTTAAATGCAAAATAATTAGTACAAAAGCCAAAGTTGGTCGAATTTTTAACACCCACCTGATGTTAATTTCTCACGATTTTTATAGCGTTCATTACACCCAACGGATTTTAATTGTTTGTAATCGGAATTGTGATTAATATGTATGTCAAGTATCATCTAAACTAAAGTGTCTTAAAGAATTTTGGTTGTAAAAATAGAAAGAGGTGCAAATCAGGAGTTGCTTTAGAATATGTCTAATTTTATTATATTATCTAGAGAAACTTGTAGGTTCTTCCACTTTTAAGATCTTTTGATCATTACTATTACCTCTCACCTTGAGTACAGGTGTGTCATTCTCACATTATTTTATTATATGTAAGTGTGCTGTGGACTATCACCACCCTTCATCAAATATGTTTATTCGACTTTGCTCAATGATGAATAATCTATAAAAACTATTAACCCCTTTCAAGTCTACAAAATTACTTTTCCAACAATAACAAATCATTTCCGAAAGCCCTGAAAATCTCAACAATTTATTTCAATTATTTCTTTATCGGACATTTTGTTAACATAATTTCAACATTTTAATTTATTAATCTCACGGTTTTAATGGGATTTTATAAAACAAATAATATTTCGCAAAAAAAGACAACAATTTTAAATATTAAACCATCACTGTCTAACACAGAATATTTATATTTTGTAATCAACATAAATTATAAGAATACAAAAAAAAAAACATTTAAGAAAACACCTACCATCGGAATAAGAGACAATTTCATTAGAATGTATAGACTATATGTTGTCAAGGTTGAACTAATCTGAACTAGAACTGAACTAGAACTGAACTAGAACTGAACTAGAACTGAACTAGAACTGAACTAGAACTGAACTAGAACTGAACTAGAACTGAACTAGAACTGAACTAGAACTGAACTAGAACTGAACTAGAACTGAACTAGAACTGAACTAGAACTGAACTAGAACTGAACTAGAACTGAACTAGAACTGAACTAGAACTGAACTAGAACTGAACTGAACTAGAACTGAACTAGAACTGAACTGGTCCCCTGATCTTTGTTACAACTGCTTCGTTAACTGTGAAAAACCCTAATGATGTGTTTAAATAATAATTTATCATGTTTCCTATTATTTTCCTGCTGTTGATCTTATTAAACGAAAAAAAATAATTGTATTATTTTTTTTTAGATATTTTAGGAAAACAAACAATAATCTTAATATATTTAATATGATTTTTTTCTGTCTCTTCTTATGAGGTGGGTGGTTTTTTTATCGAAAGTTAATGTGAGGAGAGTTCATTATACACTGAGACATTTAAATGATGGAATTGCTGATCATGTTAGGAAAAAAATTTTAGTTGTAGTTTTTGTTGGATTTTTTTTTGGGTAGGTGTATATTTTTTGTGGTTTATTAATAATCCAAATTTAATTTTTTTTATAAATTCATGTAGATTTATATTTTTATGAATTTCTTTTTTTTTATTTTATTATAATAGTTTTCATTTTAAATTGACTATGCTGACTGACTTAGTTGGCAGATGAAATTGTTGAAGAAAAAAAAAATTGCTCATAAAAATTAAATTAATGAATTGTTTATAAATTGTTTTTGTTTTCTTTTTAAAAAGCGTTTTTTAGGGAAATTCAAAAATATATATTTGCACATTCATAATGTTGACCCCTTACTCATCAACATTTAAATGAAATATTAGCTATTGACGCAATATTTTTTTTTTGCAAATTTTAAACAAACAAATTTTTAAAATTTATTTAAAAAAAATAATAAATTTTAGTTAATTTACTTAAGTTTATAAATAATTAAAAATATTCAAAATTTAAGAAAATCAATTTAGAACTCTTTTATTAAAAGTGATTTTTGTACCGATCTCATTTTTTTAAATTTGACAAATAACTATTCCATTTTAAAGTTCTATATGCGTTTCTATATGATTCTATATAACGAGTCAATTGTTTAATTTTTAAATTCAAATTTAATTCATTGTCAACAACACACCAAAACTCTAAATGACTTCTTATCAGAGATTTAACCATAAAAAAAAACACAAAACAACTTAATAAAGTCTCTATTTTATCGATCATATATGAGACTTAAGTCTCAATTCTGTTACCCATTCCAATGCAACTTGTCTCTTATGTTTTTTTTTTTTGGCTATCAAATTTGTGTGATCAGCGAAAAAAAAAGAAACACTTGAATGAGAATTACAACCATGACATGATCACTGCATGTTTAGCTAACTGACTCAATGCCTAATGACATACAAACAGTAGTTGTTTTAAAACTATCGATCAATTCGATCGTTTTATTTTCTATATAAATAGGAAAAATTAAGGTGTGTTTGCATTTTTATTTGTTTTTCGTAAACATAAAATAACAAGAGAATTTCCTTAAACTTTTAGAGACAAAATATTCTCGTTGTTGCATGAAATTCTTTACAAATGTTATAGAGAATGTGATCGCTTAAGTGATCGTAGAGAAGAGACAGGGTATTTAGCGGGGTTTTTTTTGTAAATGTGTGTTAATGACATTGCACTTTATTTGTATCGGTATTTTGTTTTCTGTTAGAGAGTGTATAAAATAATTGTTTCGGAATTTATTTTATTGTTCAAATTAGCTTTTTAACGGCTTTTGAAATTTGGGTTTTTTCTCGAACTACTGAAGTTTTACTATATATGTGGGTGTTTTTAGTAGCTTTTTATTGTATTTTTATAATTAAAGTGATTGTCTGCATTTAAAATGAAAAATGTGACAAAATTTATAAATGTTTGCTTGGATAAAACTTAATAATTAAAGTTATATTAAGTTTTGGACTGTAGTAAAACTACAATTTGGATCATAGATGGAATATAGTCTATATTATAGCAAGATTATATTCTGGACTGTAGTTAGATTCTAGTGAAGTTTATAGCAAGACTGTAGTCTCGATTATAGCTAGTCTCTAGTCTGGACTATATCTAGTCTATAGTTTCAACCAAAGCTGTGCACTATAGTTTCAACCAAAGCTGGGCTTTAGTATGAATTATAACTGTACTATACTTTAGACTATAGCTGGACTGTATCTAGACTATAGCATAGGTTGTACCTTAACTTTAATATGGCTATAGTCTACAATCAACAATACACTTCAATCATTGCTATAGTGATACCAACTCATAGCTGGAGTTTAGTCTGGATTATAGCTAGACTATATTCTGGACTATAGCTAGATTCTAGGGTATATTGTAACAAGACTAGTCTATATTATAGGTCTTTAGTCTGCACTATATCTAGTCTGTGTGCACTCTAGTTTCGACCAAAGCTGGGCTTTAGTTTGAATTATAACTGTACTATACTTTAGACTAAAGTTGGACTGTAGGTAGACTATATAGCTTGGATTGTAACATAAATTTAACATGGCAGTATCCAGACTACAATTATTGATATATTGATACTAACTGGACTATAGTTTGGACTATAAGTAATCTTTAGTTTGGACGCTAATTAGACTTTAGTTTAGACTAAACCTAGTAACAAGACTCTAGTCTAGATTATAGCAGGTCTTAAGTCTGAACTATATCTAGTCTGTGTGCACTTTAGTTTCAACCAAAGCTAGACTGTAGCTAGACTATAGCTTATATTGTACCTAAACTTAAATGTGACTATAGCCAGGCTACAATCATTGATATAGTGATACTAACTGGAGTATAGTTTGAACTCTAGCTACTCTATAGTCAGGACAAAAGCTTAACTATATTCTGAACTATAACTAGACTATAGGTACTCTGGCTTATAACTACACAGTGGTTAAACTGTAGGTCGATTATAAGAAGGCTGTAGTCTGTAGACTATAGCCTGGATTGCAGTTCTATTGTTGGGACTAAATCTACACTATAGTCAGGACTGAAGCTAAACTATAGTCTGGACTATAGCTAGACTTTACTCTGGACTATGACTACACTGTTGCAATTATAGGTAGGCTATAGTTTGGACTCTAGCTAGTCTCTAGCTAATCTATAGTGGATACTAAATCTAGACTTTAGTTAGGACTGAAGCTAAACTATAGTCTGGACAATAGCTTTACTTTACTGTGGACTATTACTACACTGTAGTTAAACTGTAGGTAGCTGCAGTCTACAGTAGGCTAGAATGGAGCTAGTCTCTAAGCAAGATTTAAGTCAGGATTGTAGCTAGTTTAAAGTCAGGACTGAAGCTAAACTGTAGTCTGGGCTATAGGTACACTTTTATCAAGACTATAACTTGGTTATAGTCTGGACTTCAGCAAGTCTATAATATGGACCCAAGCTAGTATATAGATGGGAATATAGCTAGTCTGTAGTATGAACAGTAGCTTGTCTATAGTCTTGACTATATGTTGACTGTAGTCTGACTACAACAAGTTTGTTGTCTTGACTAAAGCTAGACTATGGTTAAACTATAGTTAAGCCAAAGTCAGACCTAAAGCTAGATTATAGACTGGACTATAGATATCATATAGTCTAGACTGTGGTTATTCCATAGTCTGGACCATTGAAAGTAGCTGGTCTTATCCGGGACTAAAGCAGTATTATATCCTTTACTAACTGTAACTAGTTTAAAGTTAGTCTGCAAACACCTATAAATGCAAGAACATATACATACTTATGTTTATTGTTTATTTAAAATTTTTCAAAATTAAGACAACAGCCACTAAATAAAGTCAACACAAAACCCCCCAAATGTAATTGTTAAAACCATAAAATTCAAAAAAAAAAAAAAAAAGCGAAAACAAAAAACATTTAAGAGTTTGGTTCTTGTAATCGTATCAGTCTTATAAAATCTCACATTACACCAGAGGCCTCGTGATAAATGTGATGGCTGTGATGATCCATGATGGATGGTGAGGTGACGATGATGATTGTGGTGGGAAATTTAATATATGTTCAATGTTGTTGTTGTTGTCGTACAACATTTTGTTGTTTATTGTTTAATGTTTTGACAAAAAGCTGTTTAAAAAAATTGACAAAAAATAATACCAAGTACTAAACAAATGATTAACAGAAACAAAAAACATACAAATAAAACTGAAAATAAAACCACAAAATTCCTAATAAAATTGATATTAATCTGTTGTAATATGTTTATTTAAACAAAACACACAGAAAAAAAAACGTCGTTAAATTTTCAAAACCATAAAATCAACAAGAAAACAAAACTACAATAATAACAACAACAGCAACAACATCAATAACATTAACTACGTTGCCAATAATCCCTTTTTTTAATAAAAACATATTAATAAATTAAGTAAATTTAACCTTGAGCTGTTCAATTTAAACAAATTAATCGATTACATGTGTCATATACGAATAATTGATAGGAATATCGTTATACACTTATTCAAAGTTATAAAGACAAGTTCTGTGAGAGTTACATAAAGCTGAGCTTTTAAGCTCAACAGACAGTCAACATGATCATCAGTCATCATGTCATTAAATTTTATAAAGATTTGGTCAGGTTTATGGGAAATTTTAAAAAAATATATATTTTGTACAACTACTTTAACAAATTGTTGAAAATTTTCCTATAAGATTCTAAACAAATAAAGGTAACGATTGACTGAACAAACCCCTTAGCGATCAGTTGATTTAGTATCTTAATCTGACCTGCCCTCGTTCTCGTGTCTAGCTAGCTTTTGCTTACTGCATCTGTCGGTAATTTATGGAATTCATTGGTAAATTTCAATGACACATGTGTCACAGATCAAACAGAGACGACATTTGTCTATGCTCCAACTACTGTTTAGGTTAAATTTGATTGTTGTTGTTCTTATTGTTTTAAAGATTTCAATGATGCATTACATCGATTTTATTTCATTATGGTTTCAACACATATTCACACAACAACACGATGTGGCAGGCATTTGGTGGCAGTTGCATCAAACGGTGTTTGTCATACACTGTAAGTGTAGTCAATAAATTTTTTAATTTCTAAAATTAAATTTTATGGTTTTGAAACAATATTTATTATTTAGTGTAATAAAAAAAAATGCATAAAACAAACTATCAAAGAATGTTCATTTATTTGATTTGATTGGTATTAGAACCAAACTAATTACGATCACAATTTTATACATTTAGAAGAGATAATACTCATGAGTCACTTTCAGTCCAAACGATTGCTTGTCAAGACCAGCGTCTAGCTATAGTCCAGCATAAATTATAGTTTAGCAAAAATTCAGTATATATATGTACTTGCTCAATTTCTTCAAGAATTGAGACTAAAATCTAGCTTCTAGTCTAGTACTGTTGCTATTATAGTTTTGCCTCTAATCCAGACTTTATTCTGATTATAGTTCGGAATATAGTTTGTATTTTTAGTTTTAACTTAAGCTATAGTCAAGATTCAAGTTCAGCTTTAATCCACTTTATAGTCCAGACTATAACCTAACTTTAGTCTAGACTAAAGTTAGACTGTAGTCTAGACAATGGTCTAACTATGGCCAAACCGTAGTCTAGACTATGGTCTAACTATAGTCTAGGCTATGGTCTAACTATAGTCTAGGCTATGGTCTAACTATAGTCTAGACTATGGTCTAACTGTGGTCTAGACTGTGGTCTAATTATAGTCTTAAATATGGCATACCTATAGTCTAGACTATAATCCAAACTGTAGTTTACTGTAGTCCAGACAATAGTCCATTTATTTTCCACACTCTAGACCAGACTATAGTCTAACTGTAGTTCAGACTATAGTCCAGACCATATTGGAATTTAAGTCCAGACTATAATTCATACTATTGAGTAACTATAGTCCAGACTATAGTGTTACTCTAGTCTACACTATAGTGTTACTATAGTCCAGACTATAGTGTTGCTATAGTCCAGACTATAGTGTTACTATAAACCTGACTATAGTGTTACTATAGTGCAGACTATAGTGTTACTATAGTCCAGACCATAGTGTTACTATAGTTCATACTATAGTGTTGCTATAGTACATACTATAGTGTTGCTATAGTACATACTATAGTGTTACTATGGTCCATACTATAGTCCAGACTATAGTGTTACTATAGTCAAGATTATTACTATAGTACAGACCATATTGGAATTTTATTCCAGACTATAGTGTTACTATATTCCAGACTATAGTGTTACTATAGTCCAGACTATAGTGTTACTATAGTCCAGACTATAGTGTTACTATAGTCCAGACTAAAGTGTTACTATAGTCCGGACTATAGTGCTACTATAGTCCAGACTATAGTACTACTATAGTCCAGACTATAGTGCTACTATAGTCCAGACTATAGTGCTACTATAGTCCAGACTATAGTGTTACTATAGTCCAGACTATAGTATTACTATAGTCCAGACTATAGTGTTACTATAGTCCAGACTATAGTGTTACTATAGTCCAGGCTATAGTGTTACTATAGTCCAGACTATAGTGTTACTATAGTCCAGACTATAGTGTTACTATAGTCCAGACTATAGTGTTACTATAGTCCAGACTATAGTGTTACTATAGTCCAGACTATAGTGTTACTATAGTGCAGACTATAGTGTTACTATAGTCCAGACTATAGTGTTACTGTAGTCCAGACTATAGTGTTACTGTAGTCCAGACTATAGTGTTTCTATAGTTTAGACTGTAGTGTTTCTATAGTTTAGACTATAGTGTTTCTACAGTTTAGACTATAGTGTTACTATAGTCCAGACTATAGTGTTACTATAGTCCAGACTATAGTGTTACTATAGTTCAGACTATAGTGTTACTATAGTTCAGACTATAGACTAAAGTTTTACTATAGTCCAGAATATAGAATTACTATAGTCCAGACTATAGTGTTACTATAGTCCAGAGTGTTAATTTAATGTTTTGCTGGGTTAAAAAAAAAAAAAACAAAATAAAAATTATATTAACAAGTTCTATAAAGGATTATGCAAATTTATTTCCTGAATTATAAAAAAAGTTCTAGACATTTGTTTTGACAACAATTAGCTGTCATCTAAATTAATGTTTAAACAGTTTGCACAAATGCCAATGCAGTTGGAGCAATAACAAAGAAATAAAAAAAAGAATAAACAAACCTTGTTTATTAATAATTTCTAAATAATTAAAAACCTTGTTTATATATAGTTTTTTATTAAATAAAACGAAGATCATTACAATTGTTAAACATAGAAATATCTGACATTAAACTATTTACTCTGGCAATTCAAGAACAGAATACCTTTAAATGATTCATATATAGAAATATTTCAAAAAGTCTATAATACAAATAAAAAATACCTGTTTCACTTAACGATCTCATCTTTTATTTATTAAGTTTTGAACAATATTTACAGTAGCAGACTTTGGCTGCTGCCAATAACACCTTTTTTTATTTTGCTACCGTAGTAGTAAATGTTGTGTTATTGTTAAGCTTTTTAACAATATCCTATAAAAATACGATTAAAATCATAACTTTATCTTAATAAAAAAATAACTAAAAAATTATAAAAACGAAAAACAATTACAATAAACCATAAAATTAAATGTTGAAAAACGTAGATTTTTGTTGTATGATAATTTGTAGTTTTTAAACGCAAAAATAACCAACGAATAAATAAACAAACGACCAACCAGTCTTTTTCAAATAAAAACAGCAACAACAATAATAAACCATAACAATCTTTTCTTTTTTTCGAAAAAGTCTGCAGTCTAGACTCTAGTCTCAGGCTGTTTGCACTGAACCCCTTGTATGGTGTGTTGGAGCACGTTGCATGTGTGTTGCTTGAAACACATCCTTGCCATATTAAGAATATTATAAGAGCAAGCAACAATTTCATAAATAAATTGTTTGTTTTCTGGTTGTTTGTTGTTTTGTCCTAAAAGTCAGAATAATTGTAAACAATATAAGATCAACAGTGTTGAAGTATAATTACAATTAAAGCTGCAGGCGATAGTGTTTTTTTTTTTTTTTTTTTTTTGATAATTTGCTTTTTAGAAAATCAATATTTGGGGTAAAAAAAATTATATTATTAACAAATTATAAACAAGAAACGTTTATAAAAATTATCTCTTTAAATATATTAATTTTACCTACCGCGATTCATAAAATCCATTTATGCGTAGGCTACAGATGGCAAATTTTCGAAATGATTGAGCAAAATTAAAAATTATTGAAATTGGTAGATCAGAAAAACGTAATTTTATATAAGTCCAAATGATACCGCCTATTTTCGGGCCTCATTTGACCCCATACAAAATCCCATTCTAAAAACGATTTATAATAACTAGTATCACGAAAAAATTCTACACAATTAATATAAAAGAAAACGTAACTCCTTAGAAGAATAGGTCCATATTTTTTTTTTGACCAATCTTACATGTTCATGTACATGTAGGGTATCACTGCTCGTTCATGCCTATCTGATCTATAGTCTCGACTATAGACTGATCTATAGTTTCGACTATAGACTGATCTATAGTCTCTACTATTGACTGATCTATAGTCTCAAGTACAGACTGATCTATAGTTTCAACTATAGTCTCGACTATAGACTGATCTATAGTCTCGACTATAGACTGCTCTATAGTCTCGACTATAGATTGATCTGTAGTCTCTACTATTGACTGATCTATAGTCTCAAGTACAGACTGATCTATAGTTTCAACTATGGACTGATCTATAGTCTCTACTATAGACTGATCTATAGTCTCAACTATAGACTGATCTATAGTCTCAACTATAGACTGATCTATAGTTTCGATTATAGACTGATCTATAGTTTCGACTATGGTCTATATAGTGTCGTTTATGCTATCGACTATAGACTGATCTATAGTCCCTACTTTTTACTGATCTACAGTCTCGACAATAGATTAGTTTATAGTCTCCACTTTTGACTGACCTACAGTGTAGATTATGGACTATCTATCTATCTATCTATCTATCTATCTATCTATCTATCTATCTATCTATCTATCTATCTATCTATCTATCTATCTATCTATCTATCTATCTATCTATCTATCTATCTATCTATCTATCTATCTATCTATCTATCTATCTATATATCTATCTATCTATCTATCTATCTATCTATCTATCTATCTATCTATCTATCTATCTATCTATCAATCTATTTATTTATTTATTTATTTATTTATTTATTCATTTATTTATTTATTTATCTATCTATCTATCTATCTATCTATCTATCTATCTATCTATCTATCTATCTATCTATCTATCTATCCACATTTTCTTCCATAGCGTATTGTCCATCGCTTTTATTGCAATTTATCCCGCCGAACTCTTATTTTAAAAGAAAATTGTTTCTGTTAGAACGTTTACAATGTTTGCAACAAATATTTTAGCAAAAACTAAATAAAATTGTACCGAGTTACTTGGATGACTGGTTCATTGACTAAACGGTGACTGCAATAAACAAACTTGGTGTACTACTTAAAAATTAACTTAATTTAATGATGCAAAAAATGTGGTCTTTGTTTTTCTGAACTCCTTTTGTCCAACTGGACATACATATATACAGCAGAGGAGACAACACACATTATAAATACAACAAGTGGAAAAGAACACACAAATAACAAAAGTTTTTTTTTTAATGAGGACTGGAACAATTTTTTGCGTCTCTTTAATCATAATGCATGTCTTATTACAGAAGAAGGGCTTTAAAATGGGAATCGAGTCCAGACAAAAAGTAAAGCAGTCTGGTTTTCTTTGATAACAATTTGTTTCAGAAGATTTGTTTATGTTAATGGTTAATATTTCCATGAAATTTTATTTAAAGAACATTTTTCTTAAACTTTATTATGGCACATATTTGTTTTGGGTCCTGTCTACTGCGTGACTAATTTTTAATAAACAATTTTTATGAGGCCGTCATAAAAGAAATTGATTCCATCTTAATGTATGCATGAGTGTGTCCTACATCTAATATGTAAAAAAAAGGAAATTTCTGGAACTTTATCTGAAATATTCTAAATTTAGGCTTAGAATGTCATGTTCTCCGAATGGAAAACGAAATCAATAACACCCATAATACCCTTAATTTACTACTAACTTTACAGATTCCATTACTTTAGTATGTATGTGCAAAAAAAGATGCATTCCATTTGAAATTTTCTTTTTATTTCTATCTTTTGTTGCGGTTGATATGTTGCATTCATTAATGAAATGATCTTCATTTCTTCTTTTCTTACATTTGAGACATTTATGGTAATAACTGCATTTTATATTTGAGGTTAAAAGAAATGTTTTCTTTTTTCCCGTTCTTTTGTCATCTCTTGCAAAGCAGCTTCATCAGTCAGTTGATGACATTTTTCTTTTTTTTTTGCTTATGGTCTCAAGTAACATGACAAGATTTAGTTTAAATTGATTTTTCTCAAGAAAGAAATTGATTTAAAGAAGCTTTTAGAAGTCGCTCGTTAAAAAAGAAGGTTTTAAGGAAATTGTTTAAATATTTTAGAAATTTAAATAGTTTTTATTTTATTGTCGATAGTTTAGTCGTTTGGACTATATACTGACACACTAATATATAGTTTCGACTATAGACTGAATCTATAGTCTGATCTGTAGACTGATCTATAGTCTCGACTATAAACTGATCTATAGTCTCGACTATAAACAGATCTATAGTCTCGACTATAGACTGATCTATAGTCTAATCTATAGTCTCGACTATAGACTGATATATAGTCTCGACTATAGACTGATCTATAGTATCGACTATAGACTGATCTATAGTCTCGACTATAGACTGATCTATAGTCTCGACTATAGACTGAGCTATAGTCTCGGCTATAGACTGATCTATAGTCTCGACTATAGACTGAGCTATAGTCTCGGCTATAGACTGATCTATAGTCTCGACTATAGACTGATCTATAGTCTCGACTATAGACTGATCTATAGTCTCGACTATAGACTGATCTATAGTCTCGACTATAGACTGATCTATAGTCTCGACTATAGACTGATCTATAGTCTCGACTATAGACTGATCTATAGTCTCGACTATAGACTGATCTATAGTCTCGACTATAGACTGATCTATAGTCTCGACTATAGACTGATCCATAGTCTCGACTATAGACTGATCCATAGTCTCGACGATAGACTGATCTATAGTCTCGACTATAGACTGATCTATAGTCTCGACTATGGACAGATCTATAGTCTCGAATATAGACTGATCTGTAGTCTCGACTATAGACTGATCTATAGTCTTGACTACAGACTGATCTATAGTCTCAATTATAGACTGATCTATAGTCTCGATTATAGACTGATTTATAGTTTCGATTATAGACTGATGTATAGTCTCGATTATAGACTGATCGATAGTCTCAACTATAGACTGATCTATAGTCTCGACTATAGACTGATCTATAGTCTCGACTACAGACTGATCTATAGTCTCGACTTTAGACTGATCTATAGTCTTGACTACAGACTGATCTATAGTCCCGACTATAGACTGATCTATAGTCTCGACTATAGACTGATCTATAGTCTCGACTATAGACTGATCTATAGTCTCGATTATAGACTGATCTATAGTTTCGATTATAGACTGATTTATAGTCTCGATTATAGACTGATCTATAGTCTAGACTATAGACTAATCTATAGTCTCGACTACATGGAATTTTAAATGAAAAATGGAATTTTTAATGAAAAGTGGAATTTTTAATGAAAAGTGGAATTTTTAATAAAGTATTCTTCAAATCAAAAAATATCTCGTTATCTCTTAATGGAAACACCCATACCGATAAATTTAAAAAAAATATCTGCAAAAAATAAAAACTTCCTGTGGCAATAGGTAGTTGTTCGTCAACAATTTAAGCCCACTTCCAATAAAACTTAAACAAAAATTTATTATGAATAGTCAAATTAGATAAATAAACTCAACCTACAGCCATTAAAATCCATACAACTCCAACTACCAATTTTTCGAATTAATTTTAAACCGTTTTAAAACAGTTATAATGCAATAATTTTGGGCTGATCTTTTTTTATTTTTTCTTTTGAATTAAACCTTATTTGTTATTGGAGATGAACTAGCTAAAAAAAAGACAACAAAACAAATTTTACATTTAATCATTAAAAAAACTTACAAACTGAGTGTGAACGTTTAAGAAGAATCAAATGTAATAAAATACTTTAGAAACAGCGACAACGACATCGTCAACACCTACACTGATTTTGTTTTTTTTTTTTTTAACTAAAAAATACTCAAAACCTCAACCACGCGAATGTTAAGGTGCATCTTTGTTTTGGTTAGTTTTTTGTGTCTTTTTCAACTATATTTGGTTACAAACATTTAACTTTAACGTTGACAAAAAAAAACACAGAAAAACAAAAAACATTTTAAGAAACTAGTTAAATCTAAAACCCACTTGAAGAAACTAAGTAAACCAACATAAGTGGCTGGAAAAAATATATACAAAATTTTTGCCAGACAGTCTGGTGACCACTAACTGAGTTTTTTTTATTTTGCTCTGTTGTCTGTCTGCTAGTACTTTTTGCAGATTACACTTCGAAATTATAGTTAGTTAAAAGTGAAAGTCTTGACTATATACTGATCTATAGTCTTGACTATAGACTGATCTATAGTCTTGACTATAGACTGATCTATAGTCTTGAATTTATACTGATCTATAGTCTTGAATATATACTGATCTATAGTCTTGAATATATACTGATCTATAGTCTTGACAATAGACTGATCTATAGTCTAGACAATAGACTGATCTATAGTCTTGACTATAGACTGATCTATAGTCTTGACTATAGACTGATCTATAGTCTTGACTATATAACGATATATAGTCTCGACTATATACTAATCTATAGTTTTGACTATAGACTGATCTTTAGTCTTGACTATAGACTGATCTATAGTCTTAACTATAGACTGATCTATAGTCTTGACTATAGACTGATCTATAGTCTTGACTATAGACTGATCTATAGTCTTGACTATAGACTGATCTATAGTCTTGACTATAGACTGATATATAGTCTTGACTATAGACTGATTTATAGTCTTGACTATAGACTGATCTATAGTCTTGACTAAAGACTGATCTGTTGTGTTGACTAGTGACTGATCTATAGTCTTGACTATTGACTGATCTACTGATCTGGACTATAGACTGAACTATAGTCTTGACTATAAAGTGATCTATAGTCTTGACTATATAATGATCTATAGCCTTGTTTTACGACTATAGACTTTTTTATAGTTTTGACTATAAACTGATTAAAAGACTAGTCTGTAGACTGATCTATAACCTGAACTCTACTACTGACAATAGACTGATCTCTATAGTCTTGACTATACTGATCTATAGTCTTCACTATAGACTGATGGTCTTGACCATAAACTGATCTGCAGACGGATATATACTATTTACTGTAGGCCATTCTATAGACTGAAATTTTGTTTTTTTTATGAAAAATTTTCGGTTTTGAGGGGGGAAACTTATTTTACTGAAAATTTTCTTTGAGTGTATGTTATATATAAAATTCGCTAACATGCTTGGAAAAATGACTAAAAACCCCAATATTTTTATGAATATATATTTTTTTACTTATTGATTTCTTACTTAAGAACGGAAGTTTTATGACTTCAAGCGTTGGCTTGAATGACAGCCAGCAATAAAGATCTTAAAAAAAAAACTCTTATATTAAAATAGAGCTATTTTACGACTCTAGTACGAACTCGTAGTAAAACTTAATAAAAAAAGCTAGTTATCAGACATCAAATTGTCAAATGATTTTTATGAATGAATTTTGGCGTTTTTTTTTTTCTTTTGCTAACATTTCATTCATGTGTAAAAAAATAATGAATGAAATTTTAGTTTTCTGTTAATTTTGGCAATTTGTTTATGGTGACTTTAGAAAAACTTCTATTATTTTGAAATTTATTTTTTTTGGTTGAGTTAATGTGTTTTTAAGTATTGAAATTAATTTGATATTTGTTTGCCTTAACTAATTGTTTTAAGGCTGGGGTGTTTTTATTTGATGATCAGTTTTATTTTTAGTTTAAAGTGTTTATTTTTTAATTATTTTTTTAGTAATTGTTTTAAAAGCAAAATTATGTAAAATAAAAAAAAAAACACATGTGTGTGTGGGTTTGTTTTATTTTCTCATTTAAAGTTTTATAATTTTTTTTATTTGATGTTGTGTTTTCTTAGTCGCTTTTTCTGATGTCATCATTAATTAGAGAGTGATTAACTTACAAATGTGATGTTAAGACATTACATGTTTAAAGTCATGTTTTGTGCTTTTTTGTTAAGTAGTTACAGTTGTAAATGCAGTTAAATTGTTGTAATTATGAGAATTGTTTGGCGGTTGAGTTAAATTAATTTTTAATTAATTAAAATTTTATTAGAATTGTAAAATTTATATTAGTTTAAGATTCCCACCAAGATTGTAAATTTATCAAGACATCCCATTAAAAAATCGTTACAATTAACAAATGAAAGGACGTTTACTTAAATATAAACTATAGATTATTGTATAGACTGATCTTTAGACATAACTGTAGATTAACCTGGTAGACTAACCTAGACTATACTATAGACTAGACTATAGACTAGACTATAGACTAGACTATAGACTAGACTATAGACTAGACTATAGACTAGACTATAGACTAGACTATAGACTAGACTATAGACTAGACTATAGACTACACTATAGACTAGACTATAGACTAGACTATAAACTAGACTATAGACTATATTGTGAACTAGACCATAGACAAGACTATAGACTAGACTATAGACTAGACTAAAAACTAGACTAGACTATATACTAAACTATAGACTAGACTAAAGACTAGACTATACACTAGACTATAGACTAGACTATAGACTAGACCATAGACTAGACTTTAGACTATACTCTAGACTAGACTATAAACTAAACTATAGACTAGACTATAGACTAGGCTTGACTAGACTATAGACTTGACTATAGACTTGACTATAGACTGGACTATAGAGTGGACTATAGACTGGAGTATAAACTAGACTATAGACTGGACTATAGACTGGAGTATAGACTAGACTATAGACTGGACTATGGACTGAACTGTAGACTAGGCTAAAGACAAGACTAAACTATAGACTAGACTATAGACTAGATTATAGAATAGATTATAGACTAGACTATACCTAAACTATAGACTAGACTAGTTTATAGACTGCATTATTGACAAGACTATAGACTAGAAGTTCGACTAGAATAATATACACTAGAATATGAGTCAAAATATAGACGTATGTTACATATACTTTAGTGAGGACTATAGAAAAAACCTTGGATCTTTATTGTTAGTTATTTTTTGTTGATTCATTTTAAAAGATCTTTATGAAACCACCTACCTATAAATAGACTTTTCCTTTAAACTTATCTAATTTTATAAAGACGTATTTTTTCCTTATTCGGTTTTGAAAAAAGGTCTATTTGAATTAATTTCTAAAATACCTTCATATCAATTTCGTAAATGCATATTAAGATAAATCTACAGTTTATTTAAATTAAAAATTCATACATTTAAGTTTTTTTGCACCCAAGCTGCGGCAACCTACTAAAAGTTTTAAATCTCTACTGGCGATGTTCAAAGATGTACTACAGAGTAAATTTTCACATGCAAAAAAAAATCACTACATACGCTTTGACTGGATCTTGTTGCCACAATGTATTTTTAAAGTCAATACGACACTAAATATTGCACGTTTTTAAAACACAAGTTGTAGTGGGGCAACAAAGCACTAAATGTGATTTATAATTTACTCCTTCATACGAGTGTTTAACAACGCCACTAAATAAATAAATAAAAAATAAACAAAAAAGAAGTACATGTAAATAAATATTTACACAGCTACTGTTTAAACATTTATTACATATTGTTAAAATAAATAACAAATAAGGAAATTTAAAGAAGAGGCAATATTGAATTTTTAAGCACCCTAACTAAAAAGACTTTTAGACAATTTTTCGATAAAGAGAACAAAATATTAAAAAAAACATTTTTCTTTTAAAATCAAGTATTATTTTACCAACATGAATTTTTATAACAACAATAATAAATAAATTTGTATACAAATTCTAACACATTTGGATATATCCTCCTCCATTTTAAGTTTGCTCCAAAACAAAATGCTTTCATGACAATAAGTCCATATTTGTTAATAACGTCCAAACAAGATCAATTTGCAAAACTCTTATATATTAAGTATATACGTATGTATTGTTAATCAATACATTTTATTTTATAAAAAATAATAATGCTACCAAAATTTGTATTAATCGGACCATAATTGGTCATATCTTTAACATAGCCTCTACTTCCGAAAATCAATTAAATTTACATAAATTTTCCATAAATATTCCGCTAACAAGAAAAAATTCAACAAAAATAGTAATTTTCATAAAAGCAAATATCAAGCTACTTAATTTATACTATAGAATATAACATAGACTATTTCATAGATTACACCATAGACTAATGACTAGCCCGTAAACTAGACTATAAGCAAGACTATATACTAAAATTTCGCCTAGACTATCTACTAGACTGCACTGTATATTAGACTATATGCTAGAATAACTTGACTGCAGACTAGACTTTAAGCTAGACTATAGATTAAAATATATATGAGACTATTGACTAGACTAAACTAAAGACTATACTATAGACTAGACTATATACTGGACTATATACTAGACTATATACTAAACTATATACTAGACTATATACTAGACTATATACTAGACTATATACTAGACTATATACTAGACTGTATACTAGACTATATACTAGACTATAGACTAGACTATAGACTAGACTATAGACTAGACTATAGACTGGACTATAGACTAGACTATAGACAAGACTATAGACTAGATTATAGACTAGACAATATACAAGACTACAGACTAGACTATAGACTAGACTATAAACTAGACTGTAGACTAAACTATAGACTAGACTATAGACTAGACTATAGACTAGACTATAGACTAGACTATAGACTAGACTATAGACTAGACTATAGACTAGACTATAG
>NC_060953.1:47535991-47538778 GCF_022045245.1 Lucilia cuprina | reverse complement strand
CTAGTCTATAGTCTAGTCTATAGTCTAGTCTATAGTCTAGTCTATAGTCTAGTCTATAGTCTAGTCTATAGTCCAGTTTATAGTCTAGTCGATAGTCTAGTCTATAGTCTAGTCTATAGTCTAGTCTATAGTCTAGTCTATAGTGTAGTCTATAATCTAGTCTATAGTATAGTCTAAAGTCTAGCCTATATTCTAGTCTATTATCTAGACTAGACCAAAGTCTAGTATATAGTCTAGTCTATAGTCTAGTCTATAGTCAAGTCTATAGTCAAGTCTATAGTCAAGTCTATAATCAAGTCTATAGTCAAGTCTATAGTCAAGTCTATAGTCAAGTCTATACTCTAGTCTATAGTCTAGTATATCGTCTAGTATATCGTCTAGTATATAGTCTAGTCTATAGTCTAGTCTATAGTGTAGTCTATAGTCTAGTCTATAGTGTAGTCTATAGTCTAGTTTATAGTCTAGTCTATATTCAAGTCTATAGTCCAGTCTATAGTCTAGTCTATATTATATTCTAGTCTAGTCTATTGCCTATTCTATAGTCTAAAGTAGTCAATAGTCTAGTCTCTAGTTTAATATCTAGTTTAGTCTCTAGTTAAGTCTATATTCTAGCCTATTGTCTAGCATAAAGTCCAGTCTATATTCTAGTCTATAATAAAGTCTATAGTCCAGTCTATAGTCCAGTCTATAGTCCAGTCTATAGTCCAGTCTATAGTCCAGTCTATAGTCTTGTTTATAGTCTAGTCTATAGTCTTGTCTATAGTCTTGTCTGTAGTCCAGTTTATAGTTTAGTCTATAGTCTAGTCTAGTTTATAGTGTAGTTTATAGTCTAGTCTATAGTCTACTCTAGTCTATAGTCTATTCTATAGTCTAGTCTATAGTCTAGTCTATAGTCTAGTTTATAGTCTAGTTTAATATCTAGTCTATAGTATAGTCTAGTCAGATAATGTTTACGATGTTTATATTTTTAAAAACTTAAATGTAAAACCTTTAAAAAAATCACTAAATTAGCTACACCAATTGCGGTTGTTGATCGTGAATGAAATGAAAATCAATTGCATGAGCAACGATCGCTGTCATTGTTGCTCGCTCCACACAAAACAGTTGTTTAGACACAGTGAACACAAACGGTTGTGTTTCGATCGATCGGGTCTATGCCGGGAACAAAATAAACAAGCGTACGAGACTTAAGCGATTTTCGTTAAACCAACAAAATATTTTGAAAAATAAAATTTCAAATAAACCACAAAAATATTGTAATAAATAAAAAAAATAAATATTAAATAATAAATCATTATTATGCTAAACGAGTTGACGTGAAAAGTGCGTTAAATGAAATAAACAAATAAAAGAAACAATTTTAATTGAAGGTGTTAGAATTGGAATTTGAATAACAAATAAAGAAAACACATCATAAGAATATAATTAATAAAAAAGGAAATTAAATAGAAATGTTATTAAGTGAAATAATTTAAAACAAGATTTAAATAGTTTATTAAAAAAAAATAAGTAATTTTAAAAAATTGTTTAAAATATTTCAAACATTTAAGAAATTTAAAAAAAAAATATATTTTTGCAAAAATTCTAAAAGCAAAAAATGTTTATTGGACTGAAAACAGTTCCAGTATTAGTGTTTTGAAAAATTAAAAATTAATATTAAAAATAAATTAAATTCTATGATAAAACCAAAATTTACTTTAAAACAAATAAAATATTCAAAATAAAAACAAATTTCCTTTACGTAAAAAAATCTAAAAAAAAAAAATATTGAAAAATTTTAATTCAAATTCTTCATTTATCTCTACCAACTCATCAATTATCTTTCGATTTTGCACTAAACTAAAGTAAATAAATAAAAATTAATTTTACGGTTAAAAAGTGTTGATTGATAAGTGACAAGTCTATTGTTGTCTTCTCTCTACATAATTCTTATTTATAAAATTAAATCAAATAAAAAAAGTGTAGTTACATGCCACACGTTTTAAATGTTGCACGTACAAATCTAAATCAAAAATATTAATGCAGAGTAAATAATAAATACATCGGTCAAGAGATAACATGCGTTTATAGCAAATTAAAAGTGGGTGCGTATTTCAGTTCAGTTTATTTAATTTTATTATTTGTTTTTAGCTTAAAATTATATTTATGCAGACACGCTACAATTGCTAAAACAAGGCTAAGTAAGTAAATAGTGGATAAAGTTAAGTGTTTAGGCATAGGATTAGTTATGCGTCTAGTTTCGAGGAGACGATATAGATGCATGTATATTCCCGACTATAAACTATTCTTAAGTTACTACTGTAGTCTATTTTAAAATCGGAAATAGAGATTATTTGTGTGATAAAGGGTAATAATCTATAGTTTAGTCTATAGTCTAGACTATTATGTCCTCTATTGTCTAATCAATTATCTAGTCTATAGCTTACTCTATAGGCTTGTCTATAGTATAGTCTATAGTCTAGCCCAGTCTATAGTCTAGTCTGCTGGCTTGTCTATAGTCTAATCTAGTCAATTGTCTAGTCTATAGTCTAGTCTTTAGTCTAGTCTATAGTCTATTCTATAGTCTAGTCTATAGTCTAGTCTATAGCCAACTCTTTAGTCTAGTTTATAGTCTAGTCTATAGTCTAGTTTATAGTCTAGTCTATAGTCTAGTCTATAGTCTAGTCTATAGTGTAGTCGATAGTCTAGTCGATAGTCTAGTCTATAGTCTAGTCGATAGTCTAGTCTATAGTCTAGTCGATAGTCTAGTCTATAGTCTAGTCTATAGTCTAGTCTATAGTCTAGTCT
>NC_060953.1:47512929-47535891 GCF_022045245.1 Lucilia cuprina | reverse complement strand
AGACTAGACTATAGACTAGACTATAGACTAGACTATAGACTAGACTATAGACTAGACTATAGACTAGACTATAGACTAGACTATCGACTAGACTATAGACTGGACTATCGACTAGACTATAGACTGGACTATAGACTAGACTATAGACAAGACTATAGACTACACTATAGACTAGACTATAGACTACACTATAGACTAGACTATAGACTAGACTATAGAATCTAGTAGATTATAGACTTTTTTAAAAACTATACTATTGGCTTGTCTATACACTATAGACTGCAGAATATAGACTACGCTATAGGCTAGATTATAGACTAAACTATAGAAGAAAAACGTAGACAATAGACTAGGCATGTACTAGACTATAAACTAGAATATACTATGTACTATGATCTATTGCTTATAGACTAGGAAGTAAAAACATTTAAGCAATTTCCTATTTACCTCAATCGAGATTCTACAGAAACAGCAATCCATAGATCTCTAATTAGGCACCATTTCTAAGTTATTGATCTTTTCTAAAAAAAACATATTTACTAATTCTAATTGACAACATTTGACTCTGAAATCTAAACAAATAAGCAACACTACTCCAATAATAATAACAACAAAAAATTACCCCCATGATCATTGTGATACTCTGTAGTACTATTTGTTCTGCATAATCCACATACAAAAACCACAAACAACAAAACAAATACATCACTCTTTTTTTTTGGATTTGTTTACAATTCTCTTCGAGTTACTATAAGTTACTCACTAATCCATAAAAGTCTCTTCACACCTTCGTTGGGAGCTAAAAAGAAAACAAACCCCACATTTATTAAACACACGAAAACACATTGAGTTTTATTTTTCTCGAGATAATATTGGGGTATTGCACTGTTTTTAGTATTATTGTTGTTGAGCTATTGGAGGTGAGAAAAATAAGTGCATTGAGAGTGCATTAAACAATATATAGCAACATGTTGCTAAAGATTTTGGTGTATATTTAAGTTTAAAAGGAAATAGTGGATTTTTGAAGGAAGTTTATGCAATTAAAGGGTTAATAATTTAAACAATATTATTTTCTTTAGAAGCGTTTTTTATTTAAAGTTTTCGAGACCTAATTGACATAAAATTATTTAATTTTCTTTAATTACAATTATTACCTGAACGCTTGCAATTAATAATTTTATATAATTTACTTTATATTTAACACTTTATAAAAAATGCATTATCACAATTAATTTAATGGTTATTTTTTTGCCATTTTGTATTTTTAAGTTATGAATAATTGCTAATTGCTGGTGTCTGGCAAAATTTAACATTGAAAAAAAAAAAAAGACAAACAGTATTTAATTAAAATATATTGTTGCATTTCAATTCAAATCGATTAGATTGTTTATATTCAAATGCAAACAGTGTCTGATCACTAAAGTGTTGCACACATGTAAGTGATGTAAACAACAGATATGGGAGTATTCAATTACTATTGATCTCTTCTTATAATTTATTTTTAAAGAATTTGCATTCATTTGAAAAATTTATTATTCAAACTTTATGACACAATTCCGAAAGTTATTTCCAGCTTAAAGAGCTATTTAAAAACCAGAATGTTATAAATTTATTGCAATTCCCAACAACATCCCATCTCCGTTTTCTAAAAAAGTTTATAAGAAAAATTAATTTATCAATAGAGAGAAGCAAAAGAACAAAAAAACGTAAATAAATAATTTCGTTAACTTACTATTTACTAGCTATTGACATTTATTATGCTTAATGAATAGAATCATTTCAATTCAATTTCCAATTCAAATTGAAACTCATGCACTTGTCGTTCACTGAAACAAAAAAGACAATCAATCGTCTACTTGAATTCTATCTACAAAATGCAACGAAAGAAAAAAGAAACACAACGAAAGAATCTTTATCAAGATCATTTTATTGTTTTAGGTCTTGAGGTGGCGTCAAGTATTACACTGAAAACCTATTTAGGAAAATATACTATATTTCTATAGATTGTCTATTTGCTGGCATTATAAAAGTGTAAATTGATAAGTCAAGGGTACATAATGATGATGATGATGCTGAAGTCTGTAATTGAAAAAAGTTTGATATCAACTTTTAAATAGTATTTAAGTAGAAATATTAAAAGAAAATTAATAAATATATTTAATATATGTTTTAATTGGTTGACTTACAATTATTTATAAACAAATGTTTAAAAAGTGTTTAAAGCAACATGTTGCTATACTCGCTGCTAAAGCATAGCATTTCTCAGACTTTTATCCAGTTCTTAGAACAGTCAAGACTATAGACTAGACTATAGACTAGACTATAGACTAGACTATAGACTAGACTATAGACTAGACTATAGACTAGACTATAGACTAGACTATAGACTAGACTATAGACTAGACTATAGACTAGGCTATAGACTAGACTATAGACTAGGCTATAGACTAGACTATAGACTAGACTATAGACTAGACTATAGACTAGACTATAGACTAGGCTATAGACTAGACTATAGACTAGACTATAGACTAGATTATAGAATAAACTGTTGAGTAGCCTATGGAACGATCTATAAACTATAC
This sequence comes from Lucilia cuprina, assembly GCF_022045245.1. Lineage (NCBI taxonomy): Eukaryota > Metazoa > Arthropoda > Insecta > Diptera > Calliphoridae > Lucilia > Lucilia cuprina. The sequence continues at coordinate 47,533,306 of NC_060953.1, read as the reverse complement.
TCTATTCGAGACGTTAATAATCTCTGATTATTTTCTAAATAGCCTCCTAATAAATAAAATCATATATCAGTCTCTAAATAGCCCTTGACTTATATTAATCGTGGATATGTCTTTCCGATTTAAACGCATAGTCCCTTGTCTAAAACTTTCGAAAAAGTTTGAATATTTACAAATAAAAAATACTTTCTCTGGTATAGTTTTTGGGTTTACTAATTTCTTTTTATTTAAAATAAATTAAATTTAATATAAATTTCTTATCGAAAATAAAATACATTTCATTGCTTTGATTTTTCTGTCGAATTTGGATACGTTAACAATTAATTAAAACAAAAAATTATTAAAAATATATGATTATATAAATAAAAAAAAACATTATAAAACATAAAAATTATTACATATTTTACTATTGATAACTATGCCACATGGCAACACGTTCATTTAAAGCTGTCTCTCTTAGAGTGGCCATATGCTCAGCACCACTATCGCTCACCGAAGCACCAGCACAAGGTCCACCAATTACCACAGTGCCTAATACTAATTTCTTAGCCATTTTTGTTTTAGTGGCCAATGTCGTTCTTATTAAAATATTATCTAAATTATCTAAACTCTGTAGGGGTATTGTTATGGTGGGCTCTACATTGCCTACCTCCCATTTGGTAGAGAGTGAAGGATAGAAATTTGGCGATTTCCAAGAATCTATATAAATGCCATGTTCAAATACCGTTGTCTTGACATAAACACTACCCGCAGTGGCCTCTAATTCATCTTTCACCTTATTCGTACATCTCATGCGTGCGGTAGTGATTTTTAGCACCATACCGTGAGGTGTTTTCGTATTGACATTTCTCATACCCATTTTACGTTTCATTTCGGAGGTCATACGATTCCAAGATTGGGCCGATTTGCCGCTACCCTCTTTGCCATTCGAAAGACTTAGTGTGGAAGAGTCGATATTTATAGTGCTGCCATTATCATTATGAGTGGGATCAATGGGTTCACTACAATCTTGTATTTGTAAGACAAGTTCAACAACACCTTTGGTAGAGTTAGCCAACTGCTGGAAAGAAAAGAAAAAGTTTCTTTTTATTATTTTATTTTGTGAAAATATTTAATTTTATTGTACAAAGTAAACGCTTGGTTTAACAATTTAATTTAATTTCAAACTTTAACAAGTTAATTATGAAAATATACACTAAGTCCAGCTTGACCTTTAGTAATTGAAATATTTTTCTGTTGTTTTTAGTTTGTCTATATTATTTTATTGTTTATGTAATAAGAAACTTTCACTTAATAATTTTATACTTGTTGCTTTAATAACTTTATAGGTGACTAAGTTTATTTGTTTAATTGAAGAAAAAATATTATTAAGTATTATAAAAAATAGACATTTTAATAGAATAATTTGTTTTTAATTATTAAAAAATTTAAAAGTTAATAATTATAAAACTGTTCAGTACCGTTACTTTAGATTTTTAATGTTAATGGCAATAGATTGGAATATATTTTTAGAGGCTAGATTATTTTTGAACCCGAGTTATGACTATTTTATAAACTAGTTTATTGTATAGACAATTCTATCGTCCAGACTATATTCCAGATTGTAGACTAGACTATTATCCAAATTATAGGCGAGACTACAGTTCAGATTATAAACAAAACTTGAATGAAGATTAAACTATAGAATAGACTTCATTTTAGTCTAAACTTACATTGCAGAATAGGTTACAGTCCTGACTATGGACTAGACTATAGTTCACACTATATTCTAGAATTGTAGACTGTAGTCTATATATATTAGATAATAGTATATATAGATTACATATAAGACTACAGTTCAGACTACACTAGACTAAAGTCCAGACTACAGATTACAAAGTAAATTTGAATGAAGATTATATACCAGTCCATAGTACAGACTATAGACTTGACTTAGATTGCAGAATAGGTTTTAATCCTGACTACGGACAATAATTTGGACTATAGATTAGAATTAGAAAATTAGACAGTAGTCTATATAGATCAGAGAATAGTCTATACAGATTACAGAAAAAACTACAGTCCAGACTATAAACTAGACAACAGCCTAGTCCAGACTATAGAATAGACTTTAGTGCAGACTATAGACTAGATTATAGAACAAACTATAGTCCAGACTATAGGCTAAACTATAGTCCAGACTATAGGCTAAACTATAGTCCAGATTATAGGCTAAACTGTATAGACTATATAGTCCAGACTTTATCTAAACTATAGTTCAGATAATACCAGGACTATATTCCAGATTATAGAGTAGGTAGGTAAGTTGTAGTCCATATATAGACTAGACTATACTCCTGACTTTAGATTAGATTATCTTTCAGACTACCGACTTGATTATAGTTCAGACTCTAGTATAGTCCGTAATATAGACTGTACAATAATCCAAACGATAGACTAGACCCTTATCCAGACTATAGACTAGACCATAGTCCAGACTATAGTCTAGACCATAGTCCAGACTATAGACTTGACCATAGTCCAGACTATTGGCCTTATAATTGACCAGACTATAGACTTAACCATAGTCCAGGCCAAATACTAGACTATAACCTGTGCTATATTCCTGACTACAGAACAGATTATAGTCCTGACTACAGAACAAAATATAGGCCTGACTAAAGACTTCATTCCTGGTCATAGAAAAGACTATAGTCCTGACTATGGTAATGACTATAGACCAGACTATAGTCCTGGTTATAAACTAGACTATTGTCCTGACTATAGACCAGACTATGGTAATGACTATTGACCAGACTTTAGTCCTGACTATAGACCAGACTGTAGTCCAGGCCATAGACTATGCTACAGCCTGACTAAAGAACAGACTATAGTTCTGACAATAATGCAGACTATAGAAAAGACTATAGTCCTGGCAATAGTCCAGACTATAGTCCTGGCTAAAGTCCAGACTAAAGTTCTGGCTATAGTCCTAACTATATTCTTGAATATAGTCCTGACTATAGTCCTAACTATGGCACTGACAATAGACCACTATAGCAGACTATAGTCCTTATTAACATGTCGCCATTTAATTATTCAAAATTTTTCATTATTCCCGTTTTACTTACATTATTATTACTGTCATTACTGGGTTTCTTAACCGTAGTATTTATATCCTTTATAGGCATCCAAAGTTCTTCTGTGGCGAACATGCCTCGAGAATTGCGTTTGAAAAGTTTAGGCTGCAAATAACAGGTAACCGAACCTAAAAAGAGCAAACATTTTTTTATTTAAATCGGATGTTAGCAAAAAGGTGTTAATTTAAATGACAGTTCAAAACTTGGTATGGTGTGTGTATGTATGTATGTATGTGTGTGTGTGAAAACTCATAGTCACAATACTTACCCAAATTTCTTCTCGATTCACTAATAGTCAAAGGTGGCATAGAATCCCTGGGATTTATATCTTGAGATTTACGTTTAGTTTTCTTTTCCTGTTCTTTGGTTTTATTTTCCTTATCATCATTCGCCGGTTTCTCGGGACTAGTTTCAAATATATTTTGCATTAAATTTGAACTTTTATCTTTTAATGAGCGATATGTTTTGCTAAAACGATTAAATGACTGAAAAATTGTTGCAAGTGGTTAAGAAAAATGTTTATATAATTTTCAATAAATTTTTTTCATATTTGTATTTCACTTACCGTTGGCGGTAATTCCAATAATGCATAAACTGTAAAAACCACAAATTGTCCAGCAAATAGTTCTTCAGGCGTAAATTCAGTTAGTGCTGTTGATTTGCTGCCACGACGTGATGAATGTTTCATGGAGGGTCTGTGTATATGAAAATTATTTGTTTAGTCATAAGTCATTTTGACTGATTTGATTATTTAATATATAAATTTGAGAGTTTAAGTGATCAAATAAAAAAATTGTTACAATATCTGAAAAATTAAATATTATCTCATAAATCTATGAATTTAGTTCCAGTTTTAAAGCAAAAAGTTTTTAACTTAAACCAGTCACAGTTCCTTTGCGTTGTCCCCCATTTTAAAGAACCGTACTTTAGAGGAATTTTTGAATTCATACTAAACTGATTGATCTTAACATAAAATTGATCTATTTTAAAATTATCCCCTTTACTCACTTGATATCTGGAGCCAAGGGAAATTTGAAGGTTTCATTAAATTTAGGCCAAGAATTTGTTTGTATGCTGCTATCCAAACGTTTATGGCCAGGGAAAAGCTTTACCTATAAAACAAAACGAAAAGCATTAAAACAAAAAACACCCATAGAGGTTTGTGACTTTACTAAAAGCTTCGCCACTTACCTTGATCAAATAACCCTGAACAATTTTAAAGCCAAACAAAGCCGGTAGATGGCGGGCTGCTATTAGATTTACATTTAACTCGGGTATAACGGTTTTGGCACCATTCTGTTCACTAGCATTGGCTTCTATTGAGATTTGAAAACCGATTTCAGGTTCTAAACTTTCCGATTGACGTTTCGAGCCCATAGAACCATTTTGAGTGCCAGGTAAAATGGATTTTAATTTATTCATAGAAAATGACATGATTACACTGAAAAGTTCCAAGGGAAAGGAAGGGAGAAGTGGTGTTTTCTTTCTTTTTTGTTTGTTTAGAATTAAAGAAATCACGTAGCACTACATTTATGGTTCTAAAAAGAAACAAATTAAAATTATACTTATTAACATTTTTGTTCTGAAAATAAATTTTATGGCATGCATAAACTTGTCATCATCAAACATTTGTTGTTATTATTTAATTAGGAATATTAAGTAAATTGTTTAAAAGTTATAATTATTTTAATAAGAACGATTTAGGAAGATTTTGCTTATACATGTTTAATTAAAGTGGGGGATTTTCGTTGTGCTAAGTTTTTTACTTAATTTCAAGTATAAACGTTTTATAAGTTTATATATAAAGTTGACATTTGTTTAGTTGTTTGTGTATTTAATTAGTCTATATATTAAGACATTTTTTTTCAAAAATTTAAAATGCAAATATTTAACGCTTAGTTGAATTTTTTATGTTTGAAAGTAAAAAAACAGAGCAATAAATAACTAAGAGTTACCAGATCGTTTATTTTAAAGTGTTATGACCTCGTATATTCGTAAACATTTGATTACAACAAAAACTATACAAAAGACTGAATTATAGACTAGACATTAGACTATAGATTCAACAATAGACTAGACTATATACTAGACTATAGACTAGACTATAGACTATAATATAGACTAGACTATAGACTAGACTATAGGCTAGACTATAGACTAGACTATGGACTAGACTATAGGCTAGACTATATGCTACACTATAGACTAGACTATGGACTAGACTATAGGCTAGACTATATGCTACACTATAGACTAGACTATAGAATAGACTATAGACTATACTATAGACTAGACTATAGACTAGACTATACTATAGACTAGACTATAGACTAGACTATAGACTAGACTATAGACTAGACTATAGACTAAACTATAGACTAGACTACAGACTAGACTATAGACTAGACTATAGACTAGACTATAGACTAGACTATAGACTAGACTATAGACTAGACTATAGACTAGACTATAGACTAGACTATAGACTAGACTATAGACTAGACTTTAAACTAGACTAAAGAGTAGACAAAAGACTAGAATAATGTCTAGACTCTTAACTAGATCATGAAAAAAATTAGTGTACTATATTACTTAATTTCCCATCCCTGTCACTAACTATTCCTTGCTCTCATTATCTGTCAACAAACTCTTGCCATCTCTTATCTATTTACTAACTTTTAGCGATAATTGATAAATAAGGTTCATATATGGTATTGCTAATGATCTCCCCTTGAGTACACCCTCTCGCCATTCACTTATTTAAATAGTCAATGTTAATTTCTTGTTTAAAGTTCAGATTCCTATAGACTGTTAATGAAAATAAATTATAAATGAACTAAATTGTATTTACTAAGTATTTTGTTAAATTCACACCTTTTCTATTGCACCTCTCTCTTTCTGACTACCACTACTCGTTAACTCAAAGTTTTCTAAATGTTAAAGTATTTTTTTGTTTCCAATATTTTATTTATAAACTCTTCACACTTTGACCTTAATATATGTACTGCATTCAACTGTATTCAATAGATTTTAGTTGTTTTACTTTTTTTAGAGGATGCTGCACTTTTTTGCACTTTAAAGTGCATAGTGTAGTTTTGTGCCATTATTTTTCATTTTCTGCTTACACGCCGATCTGTTCCGCCTGCCCGCTTTGTTATGTCTCACGTTTTTAAGGTGTGTTTTTAGGATGACAGTGTTGAAGATGATCGTACTGCTGTGTTGATTTGTTGTGATCATTTGTTACGTCTTCTCTAAGTTATTTTGTTTTTTTTTTTCGTTTTTCTTTATGCTTTTTCTTAGTGAGGTTCATTGCACATGCCATGAAAGAGCAATTAGATGTGGGGTATGAAGAGAAACACAATTGTAGCTGCAAACGACAGTAGACAAATTTTAAAATTTTTGATTATCATTCCCAATGAACCATTCATGATACTTGTTCTAAAATACTAAACAAATTTAACTTCTTTGATCGCTTAACGTTCCCATTGTACTCTGACTACCTACTCACATGCTGTGTTTTGAATTGAATTATGCTGCTTCAAACGTCATACATAAATTATTTCAATAATTTTTTCTTCTTCTTCATCTCAAGACAATTATTTATTAAACAAAGATGGTTTTTTGTACATATTATTTACTCATAACTATCAAACAACTGTCGTGGGTATAAAAATATTTTTTCACATTTTTGGATTTCATGTGCGCGGATTATTATTATTTTCTAAAAGAAGAAACTAATTCAAGATGACACACATTCAAGAATAAAGTTTCAATTACATCAATAAAAACTATAATTTCCACTCGTGCTCAATTCTTTTAAAGTTCTCCGGTTTACATATAGATGAGCATAGGTTTTAATTAGAAAATTTCATACAAAAATTTAAAAACAAATACAAATTTATAGTGGGAACCGACTGCAGGCCAATTGTGGGTTATATGTAACCAAATTGTTATTTATTTTATTTTATCATAAATATTGAATTTCAATTTGTGTAGAGAATATAAATTTTCGTTTTTAAAAAATGTGTAAAACTTAATCTATTTTAAATTTGTTCTTGCTGACCCTACAAAAAGTAGTCGGTATATTTATTTGGTTATAAAGAATGAGAGAATTTTTAATTATCTGTCACCAAACTCTTGCCATCTCTTATCTATTTACTTTCCGACTACCACTACTGGTTAAAGACGAGATTATAGATTATAGACTACACTATATACTACACTATAGACTTGTATATTTTCTAGACTATAGTAGCCTCGGATCCAGCTCAAAAATTTTATTTTTTTATATATTTCTTTTTTTCCTCGATTTTATATATTCTATTGTTTATATATGTATGTATATGCGAATGGATCCTGGAATATCGACTAGATTATATACAAGACAATAAATAGACTAGACTATAGACTAGACTATAGAATAGACTATAGACTTGACTATAAACTAGACTATAGACTTGACTATAAACTAGATTATGGACTAGACTATAAACTATATTATAGACAATAGACTAGACTATAACTCAAACTAAAGACTAGACATTAAACTAGACTAAAGACTGGAAAATGAACCACACTATAAACAATACTATAGACTATAAACTAGACTATAGACAGAACTAAGGACTAAGCAATAGACTGGCTTAAATACTAGACTATAAAATTGATTATAAACTTGACTATAGACTAGAATGTAGGCCAGAATTTAGACCTGACTAAAGACTATATACTAGACCAGACTATAGACTAGACTAAAAACTAGACTAAAGACTAGACTATAGACTAGACTATAGACTAGACTATAGACTAGACTATAGACTAGACTATAGACTAGACTATAGACTAGACTATAGACTAGACTATAGACTAGACTATAGACTAGACTATAGACTAGACTATAGACTAGACTATAATCTAGACTAAAGACTAGACTATAAATTATACTAGACTTTCGACTAGACTTTAGACTAAACTTTTCATTATTTTTATGTTATTTAAAAATCATGATTCATCATTCCTAGCAAATTGTAAAATATCCCCTCTTGCCTCTATTACCAGCCGTAGGGCACTCTCATTATTATTTAACTCGTGATTTACTAATTCGTGTATTTCAATCTTAGAATATTTTATAAACTTCAAAGAAAATAACGTTTAAACAGAGTTTTTTTCAATTAGCACTTGATTTATTTTTGTATTCAACTATTTTCATCTTGATTGGAAACTATTCAAAAATTTTGTAAATGTAATCAAATAACAATAAAAAAGAACTTACTGTATAAATATTAAAAGTAATAAACTATTGTTGTGAAGAGAGAACAGAAAAGGGGGAAGTTAAAAAATAATATTGTAATATCAGATTTAAACAATTGATTGATAATTTATTCATTACTCTGTTAAAGGTAATGACAAATAAGCTGTTTTTATTGTTAAAATATTTTTGACATTTTGTCGTTTTTTTTCTACATTAATATGTTTGTTGCCAATGATGATTCATTGTGGTTTTATGTCATTTTAATAAATTTACATTTATTTATTAATTTAATCATTTAGTTTCCAGTGTAAAGTTTTAAATGTGAAAAAACAAGTTTTTATGGGGATTTAAGGCATTTTTAATAAACTGCATTGAATTAATATTTATAATCTTAAATTAATTTTTTTGTTGTAATTTTTATAAACTTTATAAAGAGTAAGGGCATTCATTCCAGCTTGCATCTTTGCATTATCTTTTGAACCCATATTCTGATGTTGTTAATATGAAGTTTTCCATCACACATTGAGAGAGAATACGGATGGATAATTTGACAGTCATTTGGCTCTCTTTATTTTTAAAAAATTATTCAAAAAACAAACAGGTCGCCTTAGATCGGAGATGTGTTTTTATGTAAACACATACAAAAAACAGCTGTTTCTATCTTACAGCTGTTTCCATCTTACTTTGTTCTTGTTTTATATCAATCGGGAAAGCAAAAAAAAATATAAATCATACGTTTTTCATTTTTATTTGACTTTACATACGTAAAGTGTGATCGTGTGAAGTTTCCTTTACCTGTTATGAATGCAAGTAACATTGACTGTGTATAATTAAAATTGTCAAAATCAGCTGACATATTCGTGCGCCGCTTATGACCCTTACTTCTGCTTAAAGCATTCTACGCGATCAAAGCGATTTGTAAACCCAACAATTTCCAACAATCATTAAAACTTGACAACACTTTTTATAAAATCAATTCAAGAAGGATACGGTCTTGATACAACAATCAAAAGAAAAACATTTACAAAATGCACTTGTACAATAGTTTATAAAATATTTACAAAAAGAAGAAAAAAATGTAGGTTGTTGAATTTATAATTATTTGTTTGTTCGTAGACGATCGTTCGTAATAAAAAATGAATGATCAACAGTTCAAAAAACCAGTTCCCGAGGGACAAATGAAATCATATTAAGAGTTTTCTCATTTAGAACTTGGCTCGTTAACTATTTGTATAACTATTGATTGGTTTTCACATTATCATTCTCATCTAAATATTCGTAATAGACCCATTAACGGACCTAGATAATATGGGTCCTAATACTGTTATAAGACGATCTATACATTAGTTAGATATTTTCTATAAATATTCTGTATTGAGAAGGTTTAAAAATGAACAATAATGGTCCACGAATTTACCTGGCCCTTATACAAATGCCCCGGGAATATAGTTTAAAAAGTCAATAATAATCCATCCCTGCATTACATTAAAGTAATCCTAAAATTGATTCCTTGTTTAAATTATGGAATAACATGATCCTTTATATAGTTTTAAAAACATAATGTGGAATCAGTGCCACAAGACGACCCAAAACAGCGGGGGGTCGAAAAGCCACCTCATATTCAGTCAGTCCAATGTAAGATTGAGACAAACATGGGGTATTGGAAGATTACAGTTAATCGTTTCATTGTCATTGCCAGCCCCTCCTTGGGTCGATGTTATTGCCGATATAGCAGCCCTTAGAAACACTAATTGGAACTATATCCAGAAAACTAAACGCAGAATGAAAATTTTATTTGCTAATAATTTAAAAAGGTTTTCACATTAACTTTTTTATATGAAGGCGATTAGAACAGGTATCCCGATATGGGATCCTATTAATGGTTATTGGGAAAAAGTGAAAGTGTGGTTAGAACTATAAAGATCATATGTAGTGATCCTATCGAGAGGAGACCAAGAAACTCGTTAGAAATGGCAAGTCCGATATAAGTGTGATGGCATGTTTTCTAAAGGGAAACACAATCTAACGAGTACAAGTGTATAAAATTAGAGCGCATAACAATTCCAATATCGGCCTGGTATATTTCAAAAGATCTGTTGTAAAAGAAATTAAGGATTTTATATAGTTGTTATACCCACCCATCAAAAAAGATAGGGGGTATATCGATTTTGTCATTCCGTTTGTAACACATCGAAATGTTGATCATAGTTAAACATGAAATGTATATATTCTGGGTCCTTATTAAATTCTTAAACGATCTAGTAATGTCTGTCCGTCCGTCCATCTGTCTGTTGAAAGCACGATAGAGTCCGAACGGGTTGAAATTTTATACAAATATTCCCTATAGCAATATCGGTCAACGTTTTCTTATAGCCCCCATACAAGTGGCCTCCCGAAAAAAAAAAACAAAAAAAAAAAAAAACAGCTTCAACAGCCATAACTGTTTTAAAAATGTGAAATTCTACAGAAAATAGTTTTATATGAGCAAAATTCTCTCTATAAATTTTTATAAGAATAGGCTCATAATTAACCCTGTCCCTCATATATAGTCTCCCCCAAAAGTGACTTTAACGCCCATTGTTGGCTTAATAGTTTAGCTCTGAAATTCGATATAAGCAAGTTTATCACAAGCCTAAACCTATATACCGAATTTTATGAGGATCGGTCCATAATTAACTCTACTTTTCCAATCTCCATTAAGTTCGTAGGAAAGGTATCAATATACCCCAATATTTTTGGTATTTACCTACTTTAAAGGCCACCAGTAAACCTTAAAGTAACTAGTGAGTTTATAAAAACTATGTTTGCCATTAACACCTTTAAAACTGCAGGGTAATTTTTAAAAAATAAATACAAATAATTCAAATAAAAAGGGAAAAGCATTTACGTTTTTGAAACCTACATAAAAATATGTTTATATGATTTTAATTACTCTAGAAAAGTACAAACTACAGACGGACGTTAACGGCGACAACTGTCAGCAAAACTAAAGACAATTTATGGGACAATCAAAATAAATTTCTATAACTCAATAATAAAAGCAACTAAACAAAAACAGAGACTTAAACTAAATATTTTACAAACACAAGTACTAGTTGTTGTAATAAAACACAGCACAGTGGGGTTAATCTACAGTAGTAAAAAGTAATTAAAAATTTAAATTCTTAAAACCAGAAACAAGTTTCATTTTCAATTAAAAATTTTTTTGTTGTAAAAGTGGAAAGTAATCAACTGAGAATAGAAAAGGCATTAAGAATAAGTTTAATGCTTTGTTTTGAGGAGGAAAATCTGAAAAAGTCAGTCATTATATGGTAATGATCTTTTTTTTGCTTTTTACATATTTAGAAATTCTTTTTTATTTTTTCGTTAATGCCTGTAAATGACAAATTTATTACTTAAAAACTCATGGGGAAATGTTGACCTTAATTTGCGGCATTAAGTTGTAAAATTAAAAAGGAAAAAAGCGAAAGATAAAAATTTTAAATTTGAAAGTGAAAATGATAAGAATATATTGTGGTCGTTAATAACAAAAGTACCCTACTAAATGCAAAAATTTGTTAAAACACATAATTAAAAAAATTAGATTTTTTAATAATTCTCCTTAATTTATAACAAATTACTTGATTTCTTTTGTTTGTTTTTAATACATTTTTTTTATTGCCATTATGTTACTTATCATATTTTTGCTTTAAACTATGTTTAAAATTATTTAAAAAAACCGATGCATTTTGTTATTATATTGCATATATTCTTTTCAATTTAAAACAATTAAATATAAATAGAAATGCACATTTTATTTGTATAATTTTCAATTTTAATTTATTTCAATAATTCTTGTTATTGAAAATAATTTCATTTCCACTTTACATTGCAAATAGCAATTGCACCTGATTAAAACCCATTGGACAGACTAAATTCCTTTAAAACAAATTGAGTAAATGTATAAATAATGTAGTTAAGTGTTAACAAAGAAAAAAAAACGAAATTTTAAATTATCATTTAAAATTCGGTGTCACGTTTGTGTGAATGACCCCATTGAATTTTTATTAAAAAAAAAAAAAAATAAATAAATAAATAAATAAATAAAAACTAAATAACAAGTTACTAATTGAAAAGTGAGACAGACGGACATACAGCCAAATAATGTAGAAGTGTTTTGGTTTGGGTGTCTGTCATTTAATATGTAAAAGAAAATAACAAAATAATTTATTAATTAAGAATGTTGGATATTATTGCAAATAGAAACGTTTAATCTTGAAACTAAAGTATTAAGGTGTGTTGTAGTTACTAGGATTACTAATAATTCAAAAAAGATAATTTAAAACAAATCGAATATCAAAATCGAGAATTAAAGTTATTTGTAATGTCGAATACCCAAGCGGCCTTAATATCTTATGAAATTAGATTGACTTGTCAAAAGATTCAGACAAGCATTTGTAACGCTATCGAGAACTCGGACTGATTGACCTTAGAGTAATAGTTAGACTTTATAGCGTACACTACGGACTTAGATACCATTAGCACATTTTTGTTGCGAGGTTTTGTAGATTATGTTCAGAATAGATTTCTTATTTATCTCCCTATCTATTTACTTATCTATCTATCTATCTATCTATCTATCTATCTATCTATCTATCTATCTATCTATCTATCTATCTATCTATCTATCTATCTACCTATCTCTCTATATATCTATCTGTCTATCTATCTATCTATCTATCTATCTATCTATCTATCTATCTATCTATCTATCTATCTATCTATCTATCTATCTATCTATCTATCTATCTATCTATCGATCTATCGATCTATCTATCTATCTATCTATCTATCTATCTATCTATCTATCGATCTATCTATCTATCTATCTATCTATCTATCTATCTATCTATCTATATATCTATATATCTATCTATCTATCTCTATCTATCTATACTATTATATACTTTATGCAATTCATTTGTTTGTTGCAAATAAATTTAAATACAATTATTTATTATTTTAATAACCATACTTGGTTTCGTATATAAATATATAGAAATTTCGATTAAATCATGGAATTTATTAATCATACTTGATTTGTTTATATGATTTATTTAATTAATGCTTTTCAATTTATTAATATACATTTTTTTATAAACATTTGTTGTCATTCATTATAATAAAATACGTATCAACATTGTTTTATTTTAAATTATTCAATATTAAATTTTTTTATATACCCTATTAATCACCGTGTTTCACTGATGATTCAAATTCAATACTTAAGAAATCATTAAATATTTTATTTTCTTTTTTGATAAAATTTAAAAAAATATATATAAATAATAAATTAAGCCATTTAATTGAAACTTCAAAATAAAAAGTAATTTTTGCAAAAAATAAATAAAAATTCCATTAAAATGTTTCCACATCTGTTTAAACTCAATGACATTATATATATCAAGTGTTCAATGAGGAACACAAAAGAGGATGATTAAAAAACATCAAGAAAATAAAATAATAAAAAATAATCTAGACATTAACAATCTAAAAGAAATCTGTTGTTAAATATTTAAATGCATTATTTAATTCAATAAGAATAAATATTAATTTTTGCAAAGTGAGTATGTCTTGCAATTAATGATGCAGCAGATAAATACTCAAAGACTTGATAATAACACGCATTTGTGGTCCCACAAACTAAAGATCAAAATACTTGTATGAGTTTTATTTGCCTCAACAAACAGATCGATCTTGTTAAAGGAGAAAAAAAAATTATAGCAATCACATCTCACTACACTACACTTGTCATGTCTTATCTCTCGCTCTCTAAGTCCACAAAGAAATAAATAATAACAGTTTGTCTGTTTTTATTTATTTTTGTTATTATTATAATTAATTTTTATTTATTCAGAGATTATCAAACACTTTTCTTTCTTCATCTATATATAATTTTATAATTATAATCAGTTAAGGGATCTTGTTGTTAAAATGTTTCTATAATTTCAGAACCACAAAGATTACGTTTACTATTTAAAACCGCAAAAGGTTGTACATATCAACTTTCATATTTAAACACATGTATAAAACGGAAATATTACTTTTTTTTAATTTACAAAAATTCTTTTTAATTATGTAAATAATTATTGATTAACATACATTTTTTTCGTAAAAAAATATATTTTTCTTCTTTTTCTACTACACTGCGTTTACACTGTTTGCATATTAAAATTACTTTTTCTTTTCTTGCGTTTTCTTAGCCTAAGAATGGCACACGCTTCTTGTCAGTTTTGTTCTATTTGACGTATGGCTGAGTCCGCGTTTTCACGTATTAATATGCAGGTTGTTGTTTTTTCCCGAAAGCTTTGCGTAACTTTATTTGATGGTGATCAGTAAAGCGTCAAACCGTAACTAAGAATCTTAAGTAACAACCGCAGAAACTTAAGTAAAATGAAAATTTAAAGCTCTTTTCAGTTGTGTGTGAGAGTAGTAATAATATTTATCAGTGCACAGTGGGTAGGGAGAAGAAAAAAAAGTGATGTACAATAGAATAGACTAAAGGCTAGACTATAGATTCGACTATAGACAAGGCCATGGACTAGACTATAGACTATGGACTGTAGACTAGATTATAGACTAGACTAAAGACTAGATTATGGACTAGACTAGATTCTAGACCGGAGTATAGATACTATAGACTGGACTATAGACTAGACTATAGACTAGACAATAGACTAAACTATAGACTAGATTATAGACTAGACTATAGACTAGACTATAGACTAGACTATAGACTAGACTATAGACTAGACTATAGACTAGACTATAGACTAGACTATAGACTAGACTATAGACTAGACTATAGACTAGACTATAGACTAGACTATAGACTAGACTATAGACTAGACTATAGACTAGACTATAGACTGGACTATAGACTGGACTATAGACTGGACTATAGACTGGACTATAGACTCGACTATAGACTAGACTATAGACTATACTATAGACTAGACTATAGCTCCGTTGTTTTTTCGCATTTAAAACATCGCTATTTTTAGCCCACTGTGAAGAACATATTAAAAAAATTTTTAATTTGCACTCACACGCTACGCTCTCTTTATATTCTACACAACAAATTGTAGTGTATTTTTCATTTAACGTAGACTGGAAGTGTTTCTTTTGTGAGTACATATTGAAAATTAAAAATAAAAAAAAAAATAATACCAAAGAATAACAACAACAATACGAAACGATACGATAAAGAAAACATGCACATTTATTTATTTCAATCGACCAGATGATTGACTAACACTCACTTT
This sequence comes from Lucilia cuprina, assembly GCF_022045245.1. NCBI lineage: Eukaryota > Metazoa > Arthropoda > Insecta > Diptera > Calliphoridae > Lucilia > Lucilia cuprina. The sequence goes on along the minus strand of NC_060953.1, from coordinate 47,517,635 downwards.
ACTCTTTAAGCAAAAACATAATGACATACATATGTACATACAAATGTACATACAAATGTAAATTGAGTTGATCGCAGAAGAAAACTCACAAACGATTTTAGAAGAACACAACATAGAGTTGTAATAACAACAACAAGAAGAATAACACTATGAGTAGAAGCTTCACACTTGAAATAACTTAACTCTCCAAAGTAAATTCGTTGCAATTACACACACCACAGCACATTATAGATTTGTTGCAACAGCAACAACAACACTACTCTATTATAAACATTATTATTAATACATAATAATGTTTTACAATTGATGTTGTTGTAACAATAATCATTATTACACTATATGCCGTTATTGGATGATGTTGAAATATCAAAAGATTGTTTTTATTGCTATTGTGGAAGAGTGGGGAATTACGGTCATACAAGGGATTAAGTGATAAATTATGAAGATTTTTTTAAGTTAATCAATTTTTGATAAAGATCTTATTTGAAAGAGCAATTTCTTTTGATCGATTGAGAGTTTTTAACAGTATAATGTTGAAATACTTTATAACAAAAATTTAAAAGTTTTGTCATTTAGAACGAATTTTATGACCACTTCGTCACAGTTTTTTGTAAAATGATAACTATGACAATTTTTAGATTTTTAAAAAAGTTCAATATAAGTTATGCATAATAAAGTTTAGTTTTAACGTTCAAAATATTTTGAAAACCTTTTTCAAATTAACATGCCCATTGCAATAGTCTTCAGTAAAGTTAAGTCTTATACAAAACTATGTTGTGTCGCATTTGCAAGAGATACTAGAACATTTAACATAATTATGAGATTAAATGTTCTATTTGGGGTAGGGTTCTATAGTTGAAACCAAAAGTCGACTTTTGGCATTTTATGAAAAGTCGACTTTTCGACTTTTTACATTTTGTGAAAAGTCGACTTTTCGACTTTTTACATTTTATGAAAAGTCGATTTATCGACTTTTTGCATTTAGTTAAAAGTCGATTTTTCGACTTTTCTACTTTTAATATTTTATAAATAGTCGACTTTTCGGCTTTTCGACTTTTTCCGACTATTTTCGACTTTTTCCGACTTTTTTCGACTTTTTCCGACTATTTTCGACTTTTTCCGACTTTTTTCGACTTTTTCCGACTTTTTGACTTTTTTCTACTTTTTCCAAATTTTTGACTTTTTTCGACTCTTTCCGACTTTTCGACTTTTATTTACAAAGTCGACTTTTTCATAGACGATAGTAGAGTTATCGACTTTTTTGGAACAAAATAGCCGACTTCCACTTTTTTCGACAAAAAGTCGATTGTTCGATTATTCGAAAGTCGATTTATAGAACCCTAATTTGGGGTGAATGGTTACATGGGGGTTAGGCCGATTTCAAAAATGTTTATTGGGCTTCCTTGGACCGAGAGAAAAAAAGGGGGGCGAGGCGTTTATGCCATTCCAAAAAGTTATATGATAAAAAACCTGAGGTTGAAGTGATAGGGAATTTTTCCTTTTGACACCAAAGGCGAGGTGTTTAGGCCATTCCAAAACGAAAATGTATATCAATAAAGATATAGACTTAAGGACATATAATCTTAATCGACTCCAGGACCTATACGGATCCGTAATATGTATGTATCCATTTGTCTTTATATAAATATAAATGAATTATATATTTTATATTATATTGAGAGCCAATATAATATAAAAGAGCATTTTTTATAAACACAAGAGCTAGAGTTCCAAAATTTGGCAATATGAATATTTTATAATATATAGCTACCCAATCAAAACTCGCCCGTCATGATTTAAGTAATCTTTATATATAGAAAACTAAAAATGCTACGATCTTAGCATTTTGTACGAATAAAATATTTGAAACTCAAAACATTAGTGGGCGTGGCAACTCCCATAGCTATAGATCTCAATTATTGTACGAGTAATTTTATGGGGGTGGCAATTCCCATATGAGTTCTCAATTATTCCCAGATTTTTAGCTGTTGAGGTGAAACGCCTTAAATTTCGTATTAACAATTTTGCCGCCGATCATTTTGCAACGGCTTGTATCTCTGATGAGAACATTTGTGAAGAAAATGGCTAGACTAGCAATTAAGGAAGTAGAATGAATCATCTCAATAGAGGTCATCAAGCTGGTATTATCTCAATAGAGGTCTTTGTACCTCCCATATCAATAAATACAAGAAATTTCGTATATATGGGAAACTATAAGAGTTAGATAATAATATTTGCAGATCTGAGACCTCAGACAAACAAATCTGTTAAAAAAATCTTAAACATTTCCAACCTGAAGAAGTGATGATTTTAACACAGGCTTGTCATATTAGGGATGTTCTTTTAATTCGATTCTTTGTACCTCCCATATCAATAAATACAAAAACAATCGTATATCTGGGAAGATTATAATATTTGTCAGACCTGTTAAAAAATTATAAACATTTCCAACTCAGTAAAATAAAGAACTTCCAAAGAAGCGAAAAAGAAGTAGAATTTACTGAAAAAGAACTGAAGAAGTGATGATTTTAACACAGGATTCTCATAGGAGGGATGATGAAAGGTTAGTTTTAGGGTTCTATAGTTTTAAACGAAAAGTTGACTTTTCGACTTTTTGCATTTAGTTAAAAGTCGATTTTTCGACTTTTTTTATTTAATTAAACGTCGACTTTTCGACTTTAAGTATTTTATAAATAGTCGACTTTTTCCGACATTTCGACTTCTTGACTTTTTTCGAGTTTTTCAGACTATTTTAGAGTTTTTGATTTTTTTCCCTCTTTTTTAAAATTTTCACCTTTTTTGACTTTTTTCTACTATTTTCGAGTTTTCGACTTTTTTGCGACTATTCGACTTTTTTAGACTTTTTACGACTTATCGACTTTTTTGACTATTCGACTTTTTACGACTTTTCGACTCTTTCTGCCTTTTTTCGACTTTACGACTTTTTCCTACTTTTTTCAACTTTTTTTTTACTTTTCGACTTTTTTCCACTTATCCATTTTTTCAACTTTTCGACTTTTGACTTTTATTTACACAGTCGACTTTTCGACTTTTTTTTATAGACGACAGTCGAGTTATCGAATTTTTTGGAACAAAATAGTCGACTTCGACTTTTCGATTTTTTTTTCGACAAAAAGTCGATTGTTCGATTATTCGAAAATCGATTTATAGAACCCTAGTTAGTTTTGTGTCGGTTTTAATACGCCGCCGCCATAATTATTTTAATTTTTTGTTATTTTGATTTCTTAATTGTTTAATGAAAATATACACAACACAACAACAGAAAAAAAGTGAATTGTCTGACAAGTGAAGAAGAATTTATTAATCAAAAACAAAGAAAAAACACTAAATTAATAATTACTTCAACTTTTTTTATAAAATTTAACATTTAACACACATACTTACATTATTACTAAATATTTGCGAAATAAATTATATTGTTAATTGTATTATTAATATTATTAATTAACAATTTACATGCATTATTGTTTTAAAAAAAATAGATTTTCTCAATTCAAACACGTTGTGTTTTTCACTATTTCTGCTCTGATTTAACACTTGTGTTACTCACTTCTAAACGTTACACTTTCAAACTGTTTAAAAAACAAATTATAAATAAATGTTTAACTTTGAAATTATTATTATTTTATTTTCAAAATTACTCGCTATTCTCATTACAATTCTCTGGCTCCAGGTTGTTTAAGGGGGGTTTTGTATGTTTTTTTTTTTACCTCGACAATTTATTAGACATTCATCATATATATATTTTTTAAATTGCAATTAACTTGAGTTTCTTATCTTTAGAAAATTTGTTAAAAAAATAAATATTTTCTTTTTATTATGTATTTTCAAAATTGATAAGATAATAATGAATTTATATGTAAGTAATACATATAAGATTGTAGTTTATAGTCTGTCTGACTGCATAAAGAATTTAGTCATTATTTTGGAATTTTTTTAGATTTTTAATTTTTTTTTCAAATTTTGTTTAAATTTCTTACGAAATTTTGTATTAACCACTATGATTGATGAAGTTAAATATAAAATGATCATATCATAAGTAACATTTACGATCTTAATATATAATACAAAAAATTTGTTTCAAAGATCGATCATTATATCAGAGAAATATGAAATTTAAACAAGACTATAAGACAAGATCGTTAAGATCGTAAGGTGTTTGTATACAGCAACTTTCCAATTTAAAGTAGACATTTGTAACATCTACGATCTTTATATTTAATACAATAAATTTGTTTCAAAGATCGATCTTTATATCAGAGAAATATAAAATTTAAACAAGACTATAAGACAGGATCGTTAAGATCGTAAGGTGTTTGTATACTGCAACTTTCCAATTTAAAGTAGACATTTGTAACATCTACGATCTTTATATTTAATACAATAAATTTGTTTTAAAGATCGATCATTATATCCGAAAAATATGAAATTTAAAAAATTATAAAACAAGATCGTTAAGATCTTAAGGTGTTTGTATACTGCAACTTTCTAGTTCAAAGTAGTGTTTAACAAATTCGTTTTCTGCTCGCTTTAAAATTTAATCTTTTTTTGTTAAATTGTTTACTAAACTTAACAACTACTAAGGAGTGAGATCGAAAAATTCTTAACACACGTTTTTCATTACATTTTTCAACCAAAGTATTATTTGATTTTTTTTTTGATCAAGTTACCTTTGAAAAACATGT
>NC_060953.1:47509315-47512829 GCF_022045245.1 Lucilia cuprina | reverse complement strand
GACTAGACTATAGACTAGACTATAGACTAGACTATAGACTAGACTATAGACTAGACTATAGACTAGACTATAGACTAGACTATAGACTAGATTATAGATTAGACTATTACTAGACTAGACTTTTACTAGACATTAACTGGACTATGACTAGACTAAAACAACTATATAATTAATTTATAATTTCAGAATGTCCCTCACCCACTCTACCTTTGCCTGATCCACCAAAGTTTTCTAGTAAGAATTACGTATTCACCGCCTACACCAATCAAACCGGTATTCTCGGTATAGTAAATGCCTATAGTTCTGGTAATAATACTAGTTTTCATTATATGTTGAATGTACAAAATGGTAAGTTTAATTAATAAAATTATATTCTTTCAAAACTATTTAGTTTAAAAAATATTACAGATCTTTTGGCCCAAAGACTTTCGATAAATCCCTTTACGGGAGAGTTGGGTCTGTATGGCACTATAGAAGAGGGAAATTATCTTTTTAACATAACAGCTGAAAATATAGCAACTCGTGAAAGAGCGATTGTTAAAGCTCTTTTAAAAGTTCAACCCAAAGAAGAGTGTAAATTATTTGAGGGCGTGACAGTAGAGAAAACTTTAATGATACGTCATATCAATGAGGAGAACGCCTTTCATGGTCTTATGGATATGAAATTTAATGAGAATTGTACATTCCATATAGTGGATATGTGGCCAAACGATAAGGGTATGTTATTTAAAAGGATAATGATGAGAAGAGAGAAAACTTTATACATTTAACTTATTTTCTATTCTTTATAGAATATGTCCATGTCAATTATATTTTCAATATGTTGGATACCATTGCCATTGATCGTGAAGATGAGATTTTTCAAAATATGTCAGAACCACAAGTTATGGTTAAACTTAGATTGAAATGTGACAAAAATGATGATCAAGAAAATCTTACAATAGATATAACACAAAATAAACCTATTGAAAAACGATCAACACAAATAACATTAAGCGATGATATAGCCTATTCCCCCGATATTATGTGGCTTTATATAAAAATCGATGATATTAATGATAATCCTCCAGAGTTTAAATTATCTGAGGGACCACTCTTTTTGGGTTATCCATCTGGAAATGCGGCCTTAGATATTTACCCTGAATATTTAACAAGAATAGAAGCTTTCGATCGTGATTTGGGTTTTAATGCTAAAATTAAATTTACCATGAGAGAAAATACTTATTTTGATATTGAACCAGAAACGGGTAAAATATATCCCAAGGGAAAAGCACTTCAGAAAGATGAACAAACGGAACTAATTGTTCTGGCTACAGATCAGTATGGTGATGGATTAACATCTGGCACTGTAGTGATAGTTAAAGCTTTGAGTCAAGACTTTTATAGTTTAGTTACTTTAAAAGATAATTCTACCAAAACTAAGCAAGAGTTAGAACATGAACTGAGTCAACAAACTGGTTTTAATATAAATATTATAAAAATGTCATATATACCTGAAGTTATCCAGCAGAAATCTGTGTTAAATCAAACTATAAGCTGCAAAGCATGGATATATGGCTACCACAGGCATCAGTTGGTTCCATATAAAGATCTGCAAGAGTAAATACAAAAAACTAATGTTAAAAGATTCTTTTATTAACTTTGTTTACTTTACAGACAAATCCTGGTCAAAAATCCTGAGGACAATGTAATAAATATAGAATCCTATGAAGAAGCAGCTTCTCATTCAAAACCACATGATAATTCAAATTTAGGTTATTTAATTGCTACAATTCTTCTCTCACTTATAAGTAGTTCTTCCCTAAGTAAGTTTTTCTTAAACACTCATTTTGGTCCCAAAGTTGGTTCCCTTAGAAATTTTTAATTGAATTTTTCTTATTCCCTAGTCTTTATTATCTGGCGCTTTTGTTATAAACCCACACTGCTTACTAATTGCAACACAAAGACGTTATCATCATCACTGGCAGCCAATGCTAATGGAAATGGTCAGCAACAAATCTCTGCAGATTGTTCACATGATTCTTTAAATTCTATAGAGTGTAATAATCATGAAGAGATTCGTGTCAAGTTCAATGATCTTGTTGAAAATGACATTATTGCTGAAGAATCTCAATCGAAATGATGAAGATTTGTGATAGAATGGATGTGTAATTATATCAAAATTAAAGTGTTTTAATAATTTTGAAGATTTTTATTTTTATATTTTTTAATAAAAGAAGATTCGTGTGGAATTAATTTGTATTTACTTACAAACATCTATATATAAAATTAATGTGTGTTTTTGTTATATGTTTGAAGTTTATAGACTACTAACCAATTTCCCTGTATGTGTGGAAGGTAATTGGCTATTATTTTTTTAATTTTAAGTGGTCTAGGAGCCACGCCCACATTACGAAAATATTAAATCAGTATATAAAAGAAAATTGTCGAAGCTACTTTATAGTCAATATAATTATTTAATACTAAAAGTAGGCGGATTAGCTACAGGGGCGTGACACCTCCCATATAAATTTTATACAAAAATTAGTTTATCATGAAAATTATTAAATATTAATGAAATGTCTAAAAAAATTTATCACCGATTAAAAAATGAAGTTTTTGTTAACAAAAATAAAAATCTTGACTGATGTAAAATTTTTTTATGAAAAAAAGTCAAGTTTCTTTGATAAAAGTAATTTTCCTGAAATGAAAGTTTAAGATGAAATTTATTCGACTTAATTTTGATTTTTTGAAGAAAAGTCTTTTTCGCTAAAATCGATATTTTTGGTTAAATATTTCTTTTTGATTAAAATTATAAATTTCGATGAAATTTTTTATTTTTCTTTTTTAAATTTGAACTTTGGACTTATTTTTTACAGACCAGACTATATACTAGATTACAGGCTAGACTAGACAAAAACTAGACTATAGACTACAGTATTGACTATGGACAAGACTATTGACTAGACTATGGACAGGACTATTGACTACACTATAGACAAGACTATACACTAGACTTTGGAGTAGAATACTAGGCTATATAATATACTATAGACTAGGCTATAGTTTAGCATAGTCTATAGTATATTCTAGTCAAAGTCTAGTCTATGGACTTGCCTACAGTATATAGTCTAGTATTTATTCTAGTCTATAGTCCAATCTAGTATTGTCTATAGTCCAGTCTATAGTCTTGTCCAAAGTCTAGTCTATAGTATATTATATAGCCTAGTATTCTAGTCCAAACTCTAATCTATATGCTAGACAATACACTAGATTATAGACAAGACAATAGACTAGACTATATACAAGACAAATGACGAGACAAGACTATAGACTACATTATAGACTAGATTATAGACTAGGCTATAGTCAAGACTACAGACTAGACTATAAACTAGACTAGACTATAGACTAGACTATAGGCTATACTTTAGACTAGACTATAGACTAGACTATAGACTAGACTATAGACTAAACTATAGACTAGACTATAGACTAGACTATAGACTAGACTATAGACTAGACTATAGACTAG
>NC_060953.1:47507201-47509215 GCF_022045245.1 Lucilia cuprina | reverse complement strand
GTCTATAGTCTAGTCTATAGTCTAGTCTATAGTCTAGTCTATAGTCTAGTCTATAGTCTAGTCTATAGTCTAGTCTATAGTCTAGTCTATAGTCTAGTCTACAGTCTTTTCTATAGTCTAGTCTACAGTCTAGTCATAGTGTTGTCCCAGTCTAGTCTACATGTTAGCCTATTCTATATATTATTCCAGTATATAGAGTTGTTTACAGTCAAGACTATATTATAGTCTATAGACTATAGTCCAGTCTGTTCATAGATATTATTAGGGGAAAATCCGTACTTACCTTTCATTGGTAGATCAATAAAAACTATTAAAGTATCATTAAATCCATCTGAACCTGTTAATAACGCTTGCAAAGACAAATTTAGATATTGTTTGGTCTCCAAAATATTTGCAGATAAGGGGGTTTTGAGCACAATATCCACAGATCTATTGGATACATTTTCTTTAATATCAAAATGTAAAGAGTGATCTATAAAATATAAATATAAATAAAAAAAATTAAATCCCGAAAATCTATAAATTCCAAGAAATCAAAATACCTCCTCTCAAACGAAACTTTAAATCCTTAGAATTTTCTCCGAATTCCTTGGCTATATAAATAGTTTCTATGGAAAGAGTTTGAGTATCATTTGTAATCAACATTTTGCCCTTTATCAAAGGACTTAAAAAAATCTTCCTTTTTACATTATCCTGATGTTGAGGCACATTTATCACTACACTAGCAAAGGTTTTACGATCATTATGTTTCGCTTCCACGATCAATAAATAAGAACTTTTTAATTTAATTTCGTCTTTAGACAAGAGATTAAAAATAGTTTTAATTTCAAGACGATTTTCATTTTGCATCATATAAAACTGCTGGCTGTCATTGCCACTCAAATTGAACTGAATTTCTTGGCTGCTATTGGCATCTGTTTGTAAAACAATTGTTTCCAATTCCAAGTCATATGTTTCATTCAGTTGACCTACATACAGAGGCTTTTCAAAGTGAAACATCTGTTGTGGTATTTCTTCTTTTATATGAGGTAATTTTATGACGATATGCGTCATGGAAGATAAATTTTCCCATGAGGCCTGTAAAGTTAATTTTAAATAGCCGATGTCATCAATAGCTTGCCAAGTAAAGTTATTATTCAATTGTAGTTGTATGCTAAAGTTTTGTTTCGACAAGTAGAAGAAATCATGTGCGCTTTGAAGGGTAAATTCTATATCTGATTGGTAGGTGTAGGGGTTGAAAATTATGGGTGTAATATGTAATTCACCCATTTCATCTATGTTACCTTCATAGTAGGAGCTTACGAAATAGAAGTAGTCTGTAAATTAAATGATAGAATTTTTTAATATCTGACTAAATCTGACTATATTTCTCCAATACTTACATTTCAAATCTGCCATCTCCACTAAAACATTTGCTCTTGCCACTTCTGCTAGTTTTTTATGTTCCGCTTTTAATTCTAGTTCCCAAGATCTACGCTTAATTATATCACTTTTATTTAAATTTTCCGACTTCCATGAGATTTCTATAGAACCATTTTTTCGATCAAGTAAATTGAAGCTTTGAATATTTACTCCATTTATAGAAAATTCAACATCGGATGAGTAGGTTCCAGAGGCAAGTTGTATTTGTAAGGGTTCCATAGTGAAATCAATATTTATAAGACTTTTATAGAGCGCATGAACGAATTTAGGTTTAGGTGGTAAACTACGACTAGGGTCGGAACGTATTGACACAGAAGCTTTGGAGCTTTTAGGAGGTTCTCCATTGTCCTAAGTTATCAAAAATATATATTAATCTACATAATAACTTTAGTTATCATTTGTACTTCAATGTACATCTAGTTAAGTACTAGTTTAATGTACATCTAGTTAAGTACTAGTTTAGTTGTTGTTTAGTTCTAGGTTCTTTCTAGTTCAGTTCTTGTTCAGTTCTAGTTCAGTTCTAGTTCAGTTCTAGTTCAGTTCTAGTTCAGTTCTAGTTCAGTTCTAGTTCAGTTCTAGTTCAGTTCTAGTT
>NC_060953.1:47503977-47507101 GCF_022045245.1 Lucilia cuprina | reverse complement strand
GATAGATAGATAGATAGATAGATAGATAGATAGATAGATAGATAGATAGATAGATAAATAGATAGATAGATAGATAGATAGATAGATAGATAGATAGATAGATATATACATACATAGATAAATAGGTATATAGATAGATAGCCACCAACGTTGATATATCTTGGGAATAATGTATATTTTCTGATCCCTAAAGTATGCTTTATATTCAGTATAAATATAATCAAACAACCGTGCGACAACAAAAGTTAAATAATTTTTTAGTAAATCCTTAAAGTATGCTTTAGTTTAGGGTTACTTTTACAAAACAAAACTTTAGAATTTGAAATATCTTTCCTGCTACTTAAACCTGGGCTCCTAGTATTTAGTAGGAATTTTTAAAAGAAATTTTTGGAAAATTTTATCAGGGTGACCAGGCAAGAAAAGTTAATAAAAAAACGAGCGATACTAAAAAACGGATTTTGTTAGGAATTCAAATAAAATTAAAAGGAAAGACATTTTGAATTAAAATTACATTTATTTTGTAGATTTTTGTATACTTTTTTTTATAAAATAAAACTATAAACTACACACATTCATACTTAAGTAGACAAAAAAATTACAAGACAATAATAAAAAACATGTACATATAATTTACATGTTTTTATATATATATATATATATATATATATATATATAAAAAAGAATAATTAATGATAATAAATACAACAGCAGATTTTGTTTGCAATTCTTTGTCCGCTCTAGAGATAGTTGTTAGAAAAGAATGTTGCAGGATATTATTTTCAATTGTGTTCTTTTTTTTTGTTTCGTGATCATTAAAATGTACGGATTTTTGATTGATTGATAATATATAGTAATAAATATTAAGTATGTAATACCGTTGGGAGTTTAACCTACCTAATTTCGTTACAAATATCTTAGAAACATTTTAACGATGTTGAACAACATCAATAGACAAATATTTAAATACACAATGATACTTTTCTTAGTAATACGACATTTAAAAACAAACGCTTAATAATACCAAATAATTGATAAACTAAATACTAAACATTAATAAAAGTAAAGAATATTGAGAAGATTTTCTTTAAGGAGTGTTGTGGGGAAAGGGGAAGCCATTTGTAGTTTAATCTACTTCTAATTTTCTAAAACTACCCACAACACCGGCATCAATGTCACCAATATCATTGCCTGCAAAGTTGGCGGCATCTTTTGTCACTTCAATTTGCATGTCATCGAGTGCCAAGATGGCAGCACGTTTCTGTTGCAATTTCAATTTGAATTCTTTAATCATATCGGCCAAGGGTACAGTGCCACCATATTCTTTAGGCAAAATGGCAGGATCGATTTTTGTCTTTAAGGCATCTACATTTTTGTGCACCTAATAATGAAAGAAACAGGGATTAATTATAGGGAAAATATCTAAAATATTTTATACTTACAATAATACGTTTCTTCAATTTATCACTTAACATGGAAACTGCCAATTCAATAATTCTGTTAGCATAGTGAGGAATATTAATAAAGTGTGTCTCCTTGTGTCTCATTGGAGTGGAGTTTTGTATACACTTAACAATACTTCTTAAATCTGTCAAAGACCACAGACTAACAAAACCCATATTCATGCCACTCTCATCGTTAACATAAACATAACCAGCCACCTGAGATTCTTCATCGTCCAGTAAAGCTTCACAGATTAAAGAATGTATGCGAGCCATTTGAACCGAGGTAAACTTATAGGGATCAAATTTAGCAGCTACCGAAAATATCACTTGACGACCATGTTCATCTCGCTGTGGCAAAGGTACCAAATAACCATTTTCGAAGATTTCATTTAAAGCGGGATCTTCAATATCCAATTTCGTAAACCATTGTGGGAAAAGTTGTCTAATGGTTAGATAACGTTCTAACATTTCACAGGCAGCTGGTACAGAGAATTTCTTGGTGCGTAAAAATCTCAATAGGAAAATAGTATCTGTGCGACATTTTTTAATGTGTGGATGTTTGGCAATCCATTCGCGGAATTGAGCCAAAGCTTGTTTACGTATATTCTCATCTTCATGTAATTCTTCTTTGGCCACTTTCTTTAATTCAGTTGAGAGAGAACAGACATAGGGATCAAAATCCTCACCATTTCTGGGACCGTTTAAGTTTGGCTGTTGCATAATTTCGGTTTCCAACACTAGAATTAAAAACAAAAAGAAAATTAAAATTATTATTAAAATAAAACTAAACAGGAAATTATTCCGAGTTGTTTAAAAAGTTATCTTTAAAATATTACTATTTATATTTTTGAACTTTTAAACTTTTAGTTTTTTTAAATTTATTGTAATTTTAACAAACTAAACAGGTCATATGTAGATTTGGAAGTTATTTTAGTTTTATATATGTATTTTATTTTACGATTTATTGGTATTTTTTATTTGATTTTATGTCTGATCAAATCATATTGTTAATAATGGGGTCAATACAAACGAAAATACATTTAAAAATAGAAAACAATCTGTTGAATAAGGGTATAAATATTACTTTTAAAACCTATATTCCAAATAGAAACGGTCTTTAAAGAAAGATCTTGGAAAAGAACAAAATTAATCATTATAACAAAAACACACTCGCTATTAAATAACAATTTTTTGACAAGTTCCCCTAACGCACACCGTTTTCGAATTTAAATAAAAGCTTCTTTAAAAGATTTGAAAGATAAAAGAAATTAAAACCCACCACATTACTAGCATTCAAATGATGATCAAATGGTCAATCAACTTTTTTAAAACAACCACATTTAAGATGGTGCAGTTTTTCATAAAAAATCAATTTCATTTATGTATAATTTCATTCATATTAAGTCGAAGATTACAAGTTCAATGTAAACACACAGATAAAGAAGCTGCTAGACAAGATCGGTAAAAAAACAAAAAAAAAAAAAATTAAGATTTACAAAAAAGTCATCATTCGCTTGTTCTGTAATTTAAAAACATTGAATTTCAATTATAGACAGATAGATAGATAGATAGATAGATAGATAGATAGATAGATAGATAGATAGATAGATGGATAGATAGATAGGTAGATAAATGGATAGATATATAAATGGATAGTTAGTTAGATAGATATATAGATAGAT
>NC_060953.1:47496203-47503877 GCF_022045245.1 Lucilia cuprina | reverse complement strand
ATCTATCTATCTATCTATCTATCTATCTATCTATCTATCTATCTATCTATCTATCTATCTATCTATCTATCTATCTATCTATCTATCTATCTATCTATCCATCTATCCTTCTATCCATCTATCCATCTATCCTTCTATCCATCTATCCTTCTATCCATCTATCCTTTTATCCATCTTTCTTCTACCCATCTTTCTATTTATCTGTCTCTCTCTCTATCTATCTATCTATCTATCTATCTATCTATCTATCTATCTATCTATCTATCTATCTATCTATGTTTTATTTTCTGAATATGCAATTCAATTTATCTGAAGCTGTAATTATTTATCTGAATCTGTAATTTTAACAGATTTAGGCAGTTCAATTTCTTTTCTTTTTTATTCATTAACATATGTTACAAAATTTAAACTACTTTAACACCATATTAAACTAAGATTATTCATGCAATTAGTACTAATATATTAATATATTTCTTTATACTAAAATAAACTTCCATCACCATCTACGAAAATTCTAAAAGAAAATAGATAAATTCATTTAAAAAATAGCATGTGCTCTTTTACTCACATTCATTCATTTCATATCCTTCTTGTCAAAATTCCAGTTAACTTTTATCCAGCTTAAAAAGAAGAAATTATTCCTTCTAACTTCTTCGTCCAACGCCAACATTACTGCGCTCAGTTGTTAGATATGTATCCAGTTTTTCCTGTAGATCGGGCGCGGAAGTGTAAATATGTTTTAAGTATAAATTAAAATAATCAGTATAATTCATGGGCGTGGAAATGCGATTTTTGCGTACTGGTAAACGTGGTGATAATGACAACATACTGGCCCACTGACCATCACAGAGATCATCGTAGCGTAGCAAGCCCACTTCACGACCTCCTAAATCACCGGGACCACGACACATGGGAGCACCATCCCATAATTTGGAGCTATGTTCACGTATCCAGCGTGCCAAATACAGGGCACGACAATCACAATGCCAGGGATTTTTGTCCAATTTAACCGAAATTAGTTTTTGTAGATCCACAAAGGAGCCGTGTGGTAAATACTGCAATTTGTTCGAATCAATGCGTCTGTAATAAAAAGCATAATAATAAGAAATTTTAAGAAATTAAAAAAAATATTTATAAAAACACTTACAATTTCTCTAGATTTTTAAATGGTGCAAATACTTTCGAATTTACGTATTTTAAATTATTATTGTTGAGCATTAAATTCTTTAGATTTGTTAGACCTTCAAAGTCGGCCGATTCCAAAGTGGTAAGATTATTGGAGAAAAATGTTAAACGTACAAGAGATTTTGTGTTTAAAAACATGCCATCCGGTATAGTGTTTAAAGCATTTTGTCCCAAAAATAATTCCTTCAAATTTACCAATTCCTCAAAGGCTCTACTATGGATCTAAATAAAAAAAAATAAATTACAAATATATTCAATTCATAAATTTTGAAAAACTTACTTTCACGATACGATTCATGGTTAAATCCAATGTTATAAGTTTACCTAAATTTTTGAAAATCGTTCCCGATATGGTAGTAATTTCATTATTGTGTAATATTAATGTTCTTAAGCTTATTAGACCCGAAAAGAAGTCCTCTGATATAGAAGCTAAAAAATAATTTTAATATTATTACAAATACTTGTAATTTCCTTAGAAATTCACATATTACCAATTGCATTTGACGAAAAATCCAACACAATCAATTTGTCCAATTTCAACACACTGCCTTTATTTAAAACCTGTAGTTCATTGCGTGACATATCCAGTTCCTCCAAAATCGATTGATCACGCAAAAGATTTGGTGGAAATATTTTGATTTTATTATCAGCCAAATTTATAACCGTCAAACGTTGACAATGATTGAAGAGCTGTTCATCTACACTGGTTAGACGATTTTTACTTAAATCCAATAGACTTAAATGACGCAATTTCCAAAATATACGATAATCCAGTTCCTCGAGAAAGTTGTATTGAATGCGGCTATAGGCATAAAGAAATAAATTTATGTAAATTGATATGGAATGAAACTTATATTTGAACTGAACTGAACTAGAACTGAACTAGAACTGAACTAGAAATGAACTAGAACTGAACTAGAACTGAACTGAACTAGAACTGAACTAGAACTGAACTAGAACTGAACTAGAACTGAACTAGAACTGAACTAGAACTGAACTAGAACTGAACTAGAACTGAACTAGAACTGAACTAGGACTGAACTGAACTGAACTAGAACTGAACTAGAACTGAACTAGATCTGAACTAGAACTGAACTAGAACTGAACTAGAACTGAACTAGAACTGAACTAGAACTGAACCAGAACTGAACTGGAACTGAACTAGAACTGAACTAGAACTGAACTAGAACTGAACTTGAACTGAACTTGAACTGAACTTGAACTGAACTTGAACTGAACTTGAACTGAACTTGAACTGAACTTGAACTGAACTTGAACTGAACTTGAACTGAACTTGAACTGAACTTGAACTGAACTTGAACTGAACTTGAACTGAACTTGAACTGAACTTGAACTGAACTTGAACTGAACTTGAACTGAACTTGAACTGAACTTGAACTGAACTTGAACTGAACTTGAACTGAACTTGAACTGAACTGAACTAGAACTGAACTTGAACTAAACTTGAACTAAACTTGAACTAAACTTGAACTGAACTTGAACTGAACTTGAACTGAACTTGAACTTGAACTGAACTGAACTGAACTGAACTGAACTGAACTGAACTGAACTGAACTTGAACTGAACTTGAACTGAACTTGAACTGAACTTGAACTGAACTGAACTTGAACTGAACTTGAACTGAACTTGAACTGAACTTGAACTGAACTTGAACTGAACTTGAACTGAACTTGAACTGAACTTGAACTGAACTTGAACTTGAACTGAACTGAACTTGAACTTGAACTTGAACTGAACTTGAACTGAACTTGAACTGAACTTGAACTGAACTTGAACTGAACTTGAACTGAACTTGAACTGAACTTGAACTGAACTTGAACTTGAACTGAACTTGAACTGAACTTGAACTGAACTTGAACTGAACTTGAACTGAACTTGAACTGAACTTGAACTGAACTTGAACTGAACTTGAACTGAACTTGAACTGAACTTGAACTGAACTTGAACTGAACTTGAACTGAACTTGAACTGAACTTGAACTGAACTTGAACTGAACTTGAACTGAACTTGAACTGAACTTGAACTGAACTTGAACTGAACTTGAACTGAACTTGAACTGAACTTGAACTGAACTTGAACTGAACTTGAACTGAACTTGAACTGAACTTGAACTGAACTTGAACTGAACTTGAACTGAACTTGAACTGAACTTGAACTGAACTTGAACTGAACTTGAACTGAACTTGAACTGAACTTGAACTGAACTTGAACTGAACTTGAACTGAACTTGAACTGAACTTGAACTGAACTTGAACTGAACTTGAACTGAACTTGAACTGAACTTGAACTGAACTTGAACTGAACTTGAACTGAACTTGAACTGAACTTGAACTGAACTGAACTTGAACTGAATTTGAACTGAACTTGAACTGAACTTGAACTTGATCCGAACTTAAACTGAGTTAGAACTGAAATTGAATTGAAATAGAACGGAACTAGAAGGAAGCTAAAACTGAACTTTAGTAGAACTGATCTAAAACAAAAGTAGAACTGAACTAGAAATATATTAGAACTTATCTAAAATTTTAATAAAACTATGTCTAAACTAGAAGTAAACTATAATCATATTAATTTCACTTACAGCTGTATTAAACTGTCAAGATCTTGAAATAAATCGAATGGCAAAAAATCCAACTGATTGCTAGATAAATCCAATTCCTTTAGCAATGTCAAACCACGAAATGTATCTTTGTGTAAAGTGGATAATGCGTTGCGAGAAATGTCACTTGAAAACAGAAAAGTTTGTATTATTTAACAATAACTATCGACAATAACTATACTCAGACACCTACATTGAAACCATATTCATTGGTATGACTTGTGTTACAGGTACCGATTTAAGATTCGTATTCCAACAAGTAAAACTTTTCGTATCTGGATTACAACGACAAGCACTTGAGGTACAATGATTCCATTCCAAACGACTGCCTAAAGCTAAACGCCAAACAGGCTGTTCCACCGATCGCAAACGACTTTCGATTTGACGCACCATTTTATGCAATTGACTATCGCGTTCTTCCTTATCCGATAAGGAGTTAGTACGACTTATTTGTGGTGCTCTTTGAACCGGAATAATTAGAGTTGTTTGCAGCAGCACCAACAGCTGAGAGACCAATTTTAAAGCTTCGCAGGCATTTAAAGTACAATTCGGAGCCGCTGCTACGGGCAGCACTATTTGTTGGCGAAATTTTTCTAAAGTATCAAGATTTTGGGTTAAATGTGTTTGTAGACCTCTGCAAGGCTCAAACACAATGAAAAATATAGTCACAAATTTAACACAATGAATGAAAAACATTTTGCGTTTTATTTTGAAACCGTGTCTTACTAATTCCAACGTGTAACTAGTGAATTTTTAGAAAATCTACTAATTTGATTTGCAACTTAGAATCTAGTATTTATACTGACTGCTGGCTGACAAAGATGTATTATTATGTTAATTTTAAGTACTTATTATAAATTAAGTGCATTTAGTTCATTATTTCCATATGTAGTTCAAGATTGTAGAATAGTGAAATTTAAAGAACAATTTATGCTTAAAATCTGTGTCTTTTATTTATTTTGTGTCTTTTATTTATTTTATTTTTTTTAATTTTAGAAATTGTTAAATTAAGGTTAACGAACGTTTTATTATGCAGATAATTGAGATGTTTTTGTTATGTAATGATTTTGAATGTCAATAACTCTGAAAATTACATGCATTTTAATTGAACCAAAAACAAAGTTTTTACTTTTACTTACATTGAAATTGCACTATGTCTGAACATGCATGTGTTTGCTTTAAAAGCTAAACTAGATTTGGACTACAGCTAAATTAAAACTGAACATAAAACTGTACTATAACTCAACTAGAAATTGACTAGAACTGACCCTGAAAAGAAAATGTGAACAACAGCTTAATTAAAACGGAACTAAAACTTAAGTAGGACAAAAACCCGAATAACAGCTGAACAAGGACTGAAATGAATTAGAACTGAACTAGAATTGAACCAGAACTGAACTAGAACTGAACTAAAACTGAACTAGAACTGAACTAGGACTGAACTGGAACTGAACTAGAACTGAATCTGAAATGAACTTGAACTGAACTAGAACTGAACTAGAACTAAACTAGAACTAACCTAGAACTAAATTAGAACTAAACTAAGACATAACTTGAATTGCTCTAGAACTGAGCTAGATCTAAACTAGAAATGAAATAGAACTGAACTAGAACTAAATTAGAACTGATCTAGTATTAAGAAATAAACTAGAACTGAACTAGTGTTGAACTAAAACTGAACATGACCTGAACTAGAACTGAAATAGAAGTTAACTAGAACTGAAGTAGAACTAAACTAGAACTGAACTAGAACTAACATGAACTGAACTAGAACTGAAGTAGAACTGAACTAGAACTGAACTAGAACTGAACTAGAACTGAACTAGAACTGAACTAGAACTGAACTAGAACTGAACTAGAACTGAACTAGAACTGAACTAGAACTGAACTAGAACTGAACTAGAACTGAACTAGAACTGAACTAGAACTGAACTAGAACTGATCTAGAACTGAACTAGAACTGAACTAGAACTGAACTAGAACTAAACTAGAACTGATCTAAAACTGAACTAGAACTGAACTAGAACTGAACTAGAACTGAACTAGAACTGAACTAGAACTGAACTAGAACTGAACTAGAACTAAACTAGAACTGAACTAGAACTAAACTAGAACGTAACTAGAACTGAACTAGAACTGAACCAGAACTGAACTAGAACTAGAACTAGAACTGAACTAGAACTGAACTAGAACTGAACTTAAACTGAACTTGAACTGAACTAGAACTGAACTAGAACTGAACTAGAACTGAACTAGAACTAAACTAGAACTAAACTAGAACTGAACTAGAACTGAACTGGAACTAAACTAGAACTGAACTAGAATCTTATTACAACAATGTAGTACTTTTGTTTTGTAAGAACCGATAAGCAATGTTTTCTGTAATTGATTAGTCATGTTCAGTTGGAGAGTTTCTGTTGGAAAACCTGCGCGATTTAAAATAATGAAATAAATAATTTCGAGAATTTCGAAACAGAAAACTGAAATTTTAATTTTCGTTTAGAAGAATTTGAAAAGGTTAATCTCTATTTAAAGGCGTCGAAAATCAAATGAAATATTATTGGCAAATTCATATGTATTACACTTTCCTATTTTAAATTATGAAATAAATATTTTAAATGGTTCACAATTGTAAATATTTTCAAAATAAATATAAATGATAATTAATTTTATCAAAAATATAATGTTATCAATAATGTTTTCTTAAATATCAGATAAAAAATCAATTATCTATAATTTCATCTCAATTAAAAAAAAATATATATGAGAAATGCTCCTACATTAGAAAAGAAGAAAATCATTTAAAGTTTGAATCTTAAAGGGGAAACAAGTAATTAAATTTTCTAAAGTTTAAGAAAAAGTTTTAAAAATGAAAAGTAATAAAAAATTAGAAATATTATTGTTAATTTTGTATTGGTCAATATTTGTTTCAAAATCTTTTGCTCAAAATAAAGAAGCAATAGGCAAGTTGTGTTCAATAAACTAAATTCGGTAAAATTAATTAAAACAACAAAATTTCTCACAGATTGTACCAACGAAGAATTAGTCACCTCGATATTTAACGAACCCATAGACCTATCTCTGCGTGGCATAATAAAAATTTATGAAAATGTTATTATAAATGAAATTATTTCGACCACCAATAATGAGTTTGAACTCAATTATATTGATGCCCGTTTGGAAACTTCTTCAACAAACGAAACGAAAAATTTAATACTTTTTACCACCGACAATTTCGAAAATTATGCCAAAGAACAAACAGCGACCAGGATTTCATTAAAGATAAATTTAGGTTGTGGCATGGGCAAAGAACGGGTAGTGGTAAGTTTTTAGGTGATGGCATTTTCACAACATATTTAAGATTAATAGTTTCCTGTTTAGATTTTCTTTCAACCTTTAAAAGAGGGCAATTATTATAGTCCCCTATTTTCTCGAGAGATTTATGAATTGATTATACCCACACCCATTTTTGCTGGTTTTGATTTGACCGCTTTTCTAGAGATAACAGCGAAAGATGATGATTTGACACACAATCAAATTATTTTTACATCAAATGATTCATCACAATATCACATTAGTGTTGGTACAAAGAATGCAACAAGCACTGATAAGAAGACCTATTTTGCTAATTTAACTTTGGAAAAAATTTTATTGGAATTGCCTCAACCGATTGAATTTGAAATTGTTGCAACAGTAAGTATAAAAACAATAAAATTGTAAATTATATACAAGTTTAATTTAAATTAAACTTAAAAGAAACAAACTAGAACTGAACTAGAACAGAACTAGAACAGAACTAGAACAGAACTAGAACTGAACTAGAACTGAACTAGAACTGAACTAGAACTGAACTAGAACTGAACTAGAAC
>NC_060953.1:47465713-47496103 GCF_022045245.1 Lucilia cuprina | reverse complement strand
CTAACTATCTATCTATCTATCTATCTATCTATCTATCTATCTATCTATCTATCTATCTATCTATCTATCTATCTATCTATCTGTCTATCTATCTAACTATCCATTTATCTATCTATCTAACTATCCATTTATCTATCTATCCATCTATCCATCTATCTTTCTATCTATCTAAAAAAAGGACAATATTTAAAACTCTAAAAATGAATACAGTTTAAGAGTTTTTAATTGGACAATAAAATTTACTACAAAATTGCATATTTACAGGATTACAATTTCAATGTCAGAAGGTAATGTTGTAAATCCAGTTTAAAGACAAAAAGAAATAAAAAAGAAGAAAAAAATATTGTTTAAACATCTTCAAAATGTATAGAATTTTTTACATGATCTTTAACTTTGGCATCTTGAAGATCAGACCTTGAATTTACATATTTTATTTAAACAAAAGCCTGTAACTCAACAAGAAGAGAGTAGAAATATACAAATCAAGGTTAATCAATGTAAAAAATATGTATAAAACAAACCATTTAAATGTTAAATAAAAGCACACTAAGTCATACAAAACGTATTCATTAAATTTTTAGCGTTAATTTTGGTAAAAAATTTTAAATTAAATAACAACAAAATAAAAAAAAAACCATAACTAAATCAAACAAAACATTGGTAATCGTGATTAGTGAGTGAATGATCGAGTGATACGATTGTTAGCAAATAAAGAAGAAGGAAAATAATAAAACAGAAATGTGTGAATGAATATTAGCCGGACTAGACGAAAGTATATGTTTAAATATTTAATATTCTGTAATTTTCTGACCTTCACACAATTTTAAATGTTTAAATTATATACTACTTATTTTTTTTTAAGTTTTTTTTTTTCGTTATACATTTTTGGTGGTTTTAGTTATTTAGGTTAAAACACCCGGTAAATGACTATTTTTGAAATCTTCCACAAGAGCAAAAGAAAAGGAGAAAAAAACGCAAAAAACACATGTTATTAACTTGGTTATTGTGTATTTTCAAGCCAATTTAAGTTGAACAATAAAAAATATATAGCGTTGGTAACATGTTACATCATTTTCTGGTCTTAACAACAAACGCAAGAAATCCCAACCACACACTTAGTAATAACATAAAGTATAAGTTTATTTTCACTGATCATATTGATCGGGGTATGAGTTTTGAGTTAAAAAAAAATACGCACATACACAAAACTTTAATAAAAATAAACTTATTATGAGAGTGTATGCATATTTGCGATTACAGTATTTTCAATTATTCGGTTTGTGTTGTAATTGAAAATTTATTTCTTTTTTTTTTACTTTAACATTACAACATTATTTACTATTACATTTACTTGAATGAAATAATAATGAGTTTTATGACTTTATTTAAGTGAATTTTATTTACTAAGAGTTATTACTAGATACAACTTAATTATTTCAAATAAATGTAATTTTATTAAAAAAGCAAAAAAAAAAAATTAATTAATAAAACTTGACTTTCTATTAATCATAATATTAAGATTTGTGTATTTTTTTTTTAGACAATCTTTGTTATACAATTGGGATGACATTTCATTTTTAGCACAGATTTGAATGAATAATATTGAAAATTAAAAGTCATTTAGATATGTAAAAGGGATGTTTTCAACGCTTTAAAGAATACAACTTGTGATTGCTACGAACTAGCGGGAACAGAGAGAGAGAGAGACAGAGAATTGTAACTTTTCTATCCCCAAGTAATCTATAGAGTAAACACTAAAAAACTTAAGGATAAAGGTTCATTGTGATAATATGACTTCTTTGTACTAGCTTTCTGAATGCCTTTTTATAATGTATATGGAGTGACTTCCAACTAACAAATGTTACTATTAACATAGCTAGGCAACAGAGAAATGGGAGTTCAAGGGTTATCCCTAAATGATAGATACTTTGGGAATGAACCACAAATTGCACCAACTAAAGGTTTTCACACGAAATTTTTCTTTTCTTTTCTCTGACGTTATTGGAGGTAAGTACTTAATGCGCTAGCTTACTGATAAAGAGTTAAATAAGTCATTACTACTCTCATACATACTATGATAAGACGTCTCTGGACTAGGTTTCTTAATGTCTTTTTATAATCTATGGTGTGATTTTCAACTAACAAATGTTACTGTTAAAGTAGCTAGTCAACTGAGAAATCTGAGGTGTCGGGGTATCCCCAAGTGATAGACATTTTGGGAATATATCACAAACTGCATCACCTAATGGTTTTCACACGAAATTATTATTATCTTTTCTCTGACATCATTGGTGGCAAGTATTTAGTACGCAAGCTTACAGATAAGGAGTTAAATAAGTCATTACTACCCTCATACATACAATCGATTAGGCAATATTTAATTGTTTGTGGGAATTATATCAATCTTTTGAAAATATCAAGTATTTCTCAGATCGTTTAGGCTAACAAGAAGAACTAGTGAAACAAATCATAGCTTCTTGTGGAAATCGTTCTCGGACTGATACAACTAGCACATTACCAACTAGTATTCTTCTGGTAAGTTAGTGGTAAGTATTCTTGTTTGATAAGCCGGAAGTGGAGATTAGGATTCTCATCAGAGACATTAGTAAAGCAGCGCACAACTGAACCGATAGAGACCTAGGTCTTTGGATTTGGTGTATATATGTATATCCTCCTCTTTCAAACTAAATAACTAGTATTACACCTAGTATTACTAGTATTAGACTTTACACCATATCGACTTTAATATTTTATAATAAGTTACAAATTTAAAATGTATTCGAATAAATTCTAACACTAACATTTCATTACATATCTGTTTTGATGATAATTACTACTCGTTGTTAACGCAATTAAACTATCATGTCTCTAGATTTTTTTGAATTTTTTAAACTCCGCATAACAAAAATAGAAAAAAAATCAATTGTTGATGGCGGTACCAGTTTTGTAGCATAAAACTAAATTCAAAACTTGTTTTTAATATTTATTTATTTGTTATTTGTTTAAATCATAAGAGTTTTGGAACTGTGCGGATTACGTGTAAACAAATAAATAAAAAAAATATTGTATAATTTTAATATTTATTTTTTTAAGTACATATTACAAAAATTTAAATATTTTATGAACTTTTAAAATTGAAATATAATTATTGGCTGATTTATGAATGAAAATAGGCGGGTGGGTCGGTTGTATTAAAATTTATGGAGGAAGAATATAATTTTTAAAAGGTAGACAGAGCAAAAAATATTTCAATTTAAATTTTAGAATAGTTAAGTCTATGGTCAACTCCATATTCTAGTTTATAGTCTTTAGACTTTATAGTCTATGTCAAATTAATAGTTTAGTATGTTGTCTTGTCTGTAGTTTAGTCTATAGTCTAGTCTGCAGTCAAGTCCATAATCTAGTCTATAGTCTAGTCTATAGTCTAGTTTATAGTCTTGTCTATTATCTAGCCTAGTATTGTCTATAGTCTAGTCTATATTCTAATCAATAGTCTATAGTCTAGTCAATAGTGTAGTCTAAAGTCTAGACTATAGTCTAGTCTATATCTATAGTCAAATCTAGTGTCTAGTCTATAGTCTTGTCTATAGTCTATTCTATATTCTAGTGTCTAGTTTATAGTCTAATCTATAGTCTAGTCTATAGTTTAATCTATAGACTTGTCTATAATCTAATCTTTCATCTAGTCTATAACCAAGTCTATAGCCTAATTCATTGTCTTGTAGATAAACTAGAAGTTAGTCTACGGTCTAGTCTGTTGACTAGTCTATAGTCAAGTATATAGTCTAGTATATATTCTAGCCCATAGTCTAGTCTATAGTCTAGTCTATAGTCTAGTCTGTAGTCTCGTCTATAGTTTAGTCTATAGTCTAGTCTTTAGTCTAGTCTATAGTCTAGTCTTTAGTCTAGTCTATAGTCTAGTCTATAGTCTAGTCTATAGTCTAGTCTATAGTCTAGTCTATAGCCTAGTCTATAGTCTAGTCTATAGTCTAGTTTACAGTCTAGCCTATAGTCTAGTCTTTAGTCTAGTCTATAGTCTATAGTATAGTCTATAGTCTAGTTATAGTCTAGTCTAAAGTCTAGTCTATAGTCTAGTCTATAGTCTAGTCTATATTCTAGTTTATAGTCTAGTCTATAGTGTAGTCCATAATATAGTCTATGGTCATATCTACAGCCTAATCCATTATCTTGTATATAATCTACTTCATTTTCTAGTCTATAAGATATTCTATAGTCTAGTCTATATTTTAGTCTATAGTCTGGTATGTAGCTAGTCTACAGTCTAGTCCATAGTCGAGTCTATAGTCTAATCTATAGTCTATATTCGAGTCTATTGTCCAGTCTATATTCTAGTCTATAGCCTGGTCTATAGTCTAGTCTAAATCGAGTCTTTTGTCTAGCTATAGTCTAGTTGATAACCTAGTTAATTCTGTAATATATTCTGATGCCAAGTTTTAAACTAATATGAATACCCTAATAATTGATTTATTGTTGTTAGTATTATTTAAAAAATAAATGATAAATTTTTATGAAATCAATTTATTTATGATTATTCACAAAAAAATCCATTTGTAATGCATGAGTTAGTTTATGAAATTTTAATAACAAAAAAAAAGTAATTGTAATAATTACACTTCGATTAACATTTAATCGTTGAAATCTAATACTGACATCATAATAATCATTTAAAATAAATGGAAATTAAATAGCAAAGTTTATTAAAATTGTAACAATTGGAGAAAAAAAGACATGCACTACTTGAGTCATTTAAATGTGGGTTAATAAACTAATTAACAATTATATATTATAATATTATTTTATGAAATTCTCAAGATGTATTAAATGAATTGAACAATAAGACCCGTGTGAGTGGTGAGTCGAGAAAACAAAACACCTTTATTAAAAACGCAATATTTGAAAGACATTTGCAAATAATTTTAGCAAAATATTACAAATAACAAAAAATTATTTAAATAACAATAGTTTTAATATGTTTTTTTTTCAATCCCTTTCAGTATTTTCTTAATTTAAAATTTAATTATTTTAAAATTCCTTTCATTTTATGAACTTTACTAGAAACTTCATTAATATATACTGCAGATATGGGAAGGGTGTAGACAAACATTAAGCCGATGCTCAATAGTATATCAAACACATAATCTGTCAAGAAGATTAAGACACTGATTCCTAATAGATTATGTGATGGTCATGCGGAACATAGTAGCAAACTAACGTTGGAATATCTTGCTATACCAATGGGTCTAAACTGACAATCAAGATAGACTGAAGGATCTGCACTAAATATTCGGAAAGTGAGAAATACTACTATGATGTTGATTGCGTATAAGTGCACCCTAAAGTCTACGTCAACCTGGCCCTAGAAATATTGGTGTATACTTCTAAAATTGAAACATATATGAGACGCCACTTGCATTCAAAAGCCTCTTATCTCTAGGTAAATTGATCAAATGCGTTTACAAGACACTTCATTAATGCAGATCCACATTGACAACCGACTAATACCACTATCTACCTAGTCTTAACTCTATCATACAGTCATCCGAGCAATTACGGAATCTTTTCAATGGTTTGGAAAAAATGCAAACAAAAGAGGCAGACAGCTTTAGGACAAGGTTAACTCTAAGACCGTATTATATAAGAGAGTTTTAAGAGAATAATATTTCATAGAAAGAATGTATTCACAATAAAAAGATTTAAAGAAGTTAACCTGACCAAGGCAACATGGGCGAGAGGTCCACAACTAAAGGAGGAATATATTTAGAGATTCAGCTGAATGTAAAATCTACGGAAATATCATAAAAACTTTGGAAAACTTTCTCTATCATTCACCAAAATAAGATCCAAAGATCTTGTCAGCGATTTGATGAGATTTCTTAGGAACATTGCACTATAAATAACTTTAATCGATCGCTTATTTCGATTAGTTAACACCATGTTAAGATATCCTCAAAACTATATCCAAAGATCTTGGAAATATTTATATTCCAAATATTATATGTCTCAGAAATAGCGATTGGAATATTCTAAAGAATAATGTCCAGGAAACTAAGTTTCTAAATATTGATATGATAATTATTTTTAAAGATCAATACATTACCCTGAAAGTAGGTGTGTTTTGGGATCTAATGCAGTACATGATGATGATTCAACCTAACCTAACCAGTTTATAAGTTTAATCTTCACTTACTATTTATTAGTATTAAACTTTTGAATGTTAACACCTTTTTAATTAATTCATATTCATTTTATTCATATTTCGTATTCGTAGTTTTTCAAATCTTCAGCATTAACCTTAAACTTGAATTTTTAAAAAAACCTCAAATAAATAAATAATAAATTTGTCAACAAATTTTATATACAACATAAATATTTCAACATCTTCCGTATATTACATGGATATTAATTTTTTTCATAAATATTTCAAATAGCTCAAGTACAAATTTACTTTTAAACAAATAGAAATCAATTCAAAACTAAGGCACGTTTTAACTACAACTTATATTAAACAAGACGCTTAAACCTTAAAAATGTTTTTTTTTTTTTTTAACTAAACAAATGCGTAGACAAAATTAATTTGTAAATCAATTATTTGTCATCCGTCAAAATTTTTTAACTGTTATTTTTAATTTAGTTAAGGTTTAAGTTTAAATAAATAATAAAAATTTAAAATGTTCTCGCGCACGTCATTTAGTTTTCTTCTAAACGTTTTAGTTTCAAAATTGTCTCTAAGTATTTGCAAATATTTTCTATTGTCGTCGTTATTATTGTTGTTCTTTTCAGTGTGCCAACAAAAAAAAAAAATTTTTTTGTTAAATATTGACAATTTTATTGTAAAACTAAATTTTTACTCAAATACTACGTACATAAATATAAAAACTCGTCACGTTCAGGGTTAATACTGTTTATGGCAAAGAAACTTACAAAATAAAAAATAAATAAAAAAACAAATCACAACTTATTACAAAAAAGTTCATTTTTAATTATTTTATGCTTTTCCAATCCCACCTCCCCCTATTGCTATAAAATATGTTAACATGCATTTTAAGGGCAAAAATGTTGCACTTTATTTATTAATTCTAATTGAGAGAAGTTTTCAAAAACTAAAAGACCAAATTGACATTAAATGTATAAGATTGTAGGGTTTTCATTTATTTATAAGTCGACTTCTTTTGGAATTAAGGGTGAGCTTTACTTTTAAAGGTTATGGTTATTAAATCCTGAGCGTAGACATATGTTAGAAAAATGTTTTTATTTGGTAAATTTAGTTAATTTACCAAATAAAAACATTTTTCTAATATATGTCTACGTTCAGGATTTATAGTTCTATCGTGACAAAAGAAAGAAAGTAACAGCAAGAGCAAGCACTTCTGAAACCCACTTTATAGTTATAGGACCACTTAAACAGAAACCATTTAAAAATGGAGAATGTTAAATCTTAACAATAATAGTTTAAAGAACTTGTTCCAGGACCTTTCTATAGAATGAAAGTTAACACTCCGAAAAACATTCACAGAACCATAAATCGGTCTATACATCTATATATCCATTTCTCTATCTATCTATCTATCTATCTATCTATCTATCTATCTATCTATCTATCTATCTATCTATCTGTCTATCTATGTATCTATCCATCTCTCTATCTATATATCTATCTACCTATCTACCTATCTATCTACCTATCTATCTATCTATCTATCTATCTATCTATCTATCTATCTATCTATCTATCTATCTATCTATCTATCCATCTCTCTATCTATCTATCTATCTATCTATCTATCTATATATCCATCTATCTATCTATCTATCTATCTATCTATCTATCTATCTATCCATAGATTTATCTATCTATCTATCTATCTATATATCTGTATATCTGTATATCTATCTATCTATCTATCTATCTATCTATCTATCTATCTATCTATCTATCTATCTATCTATCTATATATCTATTTAACTAAAAACTCAAGTTTTCACCAAAAATTTAATTTTCACCAAAAATTTAATTTCCACCAAAAATTATAATTTTTACCAAAAATTTAATTTCCACCACAAATTATAATTTTCACTAAAAAATCACTATAATTGCTTTTTTACTGAAAAGTCAATTTTTCCCCAAAATGTAAATTTTTACTAAAAATTTGTTTTGTCATATCGTCTCTTGATAAATTTTTTAAAAATAATCTGTGAAATCCTTAAAATCAGGCAGAACTCTGATTGAGAGTTTTAAAATGAAAATAGTTTGTATTCATTTCCTTCAAAGGGTCTAAAGTATGGTTTTTCAATACTTTTAGATCCTTTCAAGATTTTTATAATTAACGAATGTGGTAAATAGGCCAAACTTTTATTAAAATTCTCGAATATTTGGCAAGGAAAAATATAGAAGGAAAAAACTTTATCAACATGACCATATTGTGTTGCAGATCATCCGTTTCTCTTAAAAAAAGCTTTATTTTACACAAAAACAAATATTATGAGGTTCTTCGCCACTTCTTTTAGAATATTTGTGCTTTTTCACATTAATAAATTTATTAGCAACATTTTAATAAAGAAAAATAAACATAAGTAGAAATCTAATAAAAATCAACAAAATGTTAATATTTATTTAGTTTTTTTAAGCAAAACATATTGAACCGAAGGCATCAGTTAAACACATCTTTGTCAATTTATTAATAAAACTCGTACATATTGCAAAAATATTGCTTAAAAAAATATTTGATTTGTTTTTTTTTTATTATTATAATAAAACAAATATAAAAAAATATTTTATATTTCAATATATTAACCTTGATTGTGGTTTTTTATAAATATTTCAAAAAAAAAAATCATAAGGTGTTTACATGCCCAAATACTAACGTAACAAAGACAAAAAGAAGTCGATATAAAATTTAAAAAATATATATATATTGCATCATTTTGTTTAACTTGGCATATTAATGAAGTCTTTAAATTATTTGATTTTTATTTTAAGTCTGCAGGTAGTGCCTCCTCTATCTATTATTCAAGTAAATTTCAAGTGTTTTTATTGTTGTTGTTGTATGAATTTTAATTTATTTGATTTTGTAAATTGTAAAGAATTGTTATCTTTTGTTAATGATTTTTGTTTAAAGAATTTTTTTTTTTTGAAAATTATTTGTCACTTTTCAGGGTTTTGAATAGTAGAAAGAAAAAAAATATTCATAAAAACTTAAAATATGTAAAAATGTCCTCCAAAAAATGTTGCCAGAAGGTTAAATTATTTTAAAATGCAGCGTTCATATTACAAAATTTGGCATGAATTAAATTGTTAATCAAGTTGAAGTATCAAATTCATTAACAACACTAAGTGAAGAAGACAAGAAAATTGCGTCAAATATTTGACAAGTGTGAACGTGTTAAAACTTAAGATCCCACTTTGTACAGAAATATTTAATAAGTGTGAACACACCAAAAAGCTCGGCTTTTTGGAAATGAACAAGACTAAAATTGCGTCAAATATTTCACAAGTGTGAATGTTCAATAAAAGAGGAAAAAATACGAAAAAGCTGCACTAGATTTAAAAGTTTAGAGTTGTGTTCACACTTCATATTTGATAAATGTGTACACATTATAAAGCTGTGCTTTGTGAAAGTGAACAAGACTAAGATTGCTTGTCAAATATTTGACAAGTGTGAACATACAAAAACTGCAGCAGAAGCTAAAGCTGTGTTTACACTTCATACAGAAATAGTTAATAAGTGTACACATAATAAAGCTGTGCTTTGTGAAAGTGAACATCACTACTAACATTGCTTGTCAAATATTTGACAAGTGTGAAGGAATAATAAAGAGGGCATGAAATACAAAGGTGTAACTGATTAGAATTAGGCGAAAGTTTAGTTCACACTTCATATAGAAATATTAAATAAGTGTGAACACATGATAAAGCTTTGCTTTGTAAAAGTGAAGAAGCGTAAAATTACTTGTTAAATATTTGAGAAGTGTGAAGGAGTAATAAAAGAGGAATTGAAAGATGTAGATGACTAAAAAGTTTAGTTCACACTTCATACTGAAATATTTAATAAGTGTGAACACGCCA
This sequence comes from Lucilia cuprina, assembly GCF_022045245.1. Taxonomy (NCBI): domain Eukaryota; kingdom Metazoa; phylum Arthropoda; class Insecta; order Diptera; family Calliphoridae; genus Lucilia; species Lucilia cuprina. The sequence continues at coordinate 47,486,019 of NC_060953.1, read as the reverse complement.
TAAAGCTTTGCTTGGTGAAAGCGAATAGGACTAGAATTTCGTCAATTATTTGACAAGTGTGAACGTGTAATAAAAGAGGGAATAAAATACAAAAGCTGCAGTAGTTAAAAAGGCTAAAGTTAAGATCACACTTCATACAGAAATATTTAATAAGTGTAAACACATCATAAAGCTCTACTTTGTAAAAGTAAACAAATATTTGAAAAGTGTGAACTTGCAACCAATAAAAAACAGATGAAGTTGATTAAAAATACTAAGGCTGTGTTCACACTTCAGACATACACACATCATTCATAAATGTGAACACACCATAAAGCTCTGCTTTGTAATGCTTTGGACTTCAAACACAGAATCAGTCTTCAGACTGAATACTCTCTTCTTTTAAATAACAAAACACAAAAGCTTTGTTTTGTTTTAAAATCTTTTAAATATTAAGATTCACTATCACGAACGAATAAAAAAAAATATTTTTTTTAATATTTCCGTGTGCGTTAGTCAGATTTTCATTCTTAATTATATTTGCATTGACCGCCTTTTACTCTCAAGTCCCTGAGTATAGATAGATTGCATTGAATTCTTTTTAAAGATTATTATTAGAAATTTACCTTCAAAGAGTACTTTAAAGAAGTTTCAAAACAAATTTGAAGATAACTGATTTAAAACGTTTTTGAAAATCATTAAAAATTCATTAACAAGTTTAAAGGTTTTCTGTGTGTTGTTTTATTCTAAGGTTTTTTGCGAAAACTGGGTCAGTTTAAGACGATAATTGTTAAGATTTCAAGGAATTTTTAATTAGATCGTACAAAAATTTATCAATTTATTAACAAGATATATTTTATTGCCCTTTAGCTTAGGAAATCGTTAATAGAAAGAAACAGATTTCAAGTACTTTTTGTGTTAGATCTTAAGCTTTAAACGTCAATTATTTAATTTTCTTTCTAAATTCTTTTAACCAGCAAAATATCTAACGATTAAACTTTAAACGTAGATTGATATAATAGACCTTAAAATATCTAATTTATTATGTAAATTTATAAAGAAAGAACCTTAAGACAACATTTTAATGTTAATTAGGTTAAAGTTGAATAAAATATTCACAGAATTATTTATTGATAATAATAAAAAGAATTTTAAAATCACCTTAAGAATGTGAGCTGAATTATGAAACTTTATTAAAAGATTTTAAGTGACACATGTTTAAAAACTTAAAGGTAATGTTGCTGTTTACCCGAAGTACTCAAAATTATGTTTTCAGAGTTGTAATCAAAAGTCACGAAACCGTTAAAGTTAAAATTTTTCATAATTTTTGTGTGTTTTTGAGATTTTTCTATCTCAGAAGAATAAAAGTTGCGTATTTTGGGCCGATTTTTCAGATTTTTCCTATTCGAAAAAAAGTCTGTTCATTTTGTCCCTGTTTCAGCATTATATGAAGCCAGAATTTCTATAGACCTGAGATTCTTCTTTTTGAGAATTTTCCATTAGAAAGTCTATTAGTTCAGTTTCAAAATTCCAATACAGTTTCCTCTTACACTAAAGGTTGCGTTCTTTGGGCCGATTCCTAAGATTTTAATACTCGAGAAGAATCCGGTCCATGTTTTCGTTTAATACCAGAACTTTTATAGATCTGAAATGAGCAGTTGTCAAATCTAAAGAGACCTTAAAGTCATTGAATTTTTGAAATCATTTAAATTCATACTTCTTCATTTACGACCGATAAACAAACTTTTAATTAGGAAGTAAAATAATACGTAGTCTGACTTCGTCGGCCAATTAGGCATCTGATTTCGCTTAAAATCTGGGACATATGTTAAGATGCATTGTTAAGGTCTTTTCATCTTTGTGCAAATAATTACTTTAGATTTTTGAGAACCTTAAGGTTTGTGCAAATTATTTGCAAATAATCGAATCAATTCTGTTTAATTCAACAACATTTTTAAAAACTACTATTTCTGGGAATAAAAAAAATCACATCTTTGATACTTTTTATCGCTTTAACAAGAAATCAAACTCATGTTTTTTGATCAAATCCTAAAGATTTGTGCAACATATTTCTATAATTTTCAAAGTTCCAAAAAAAACATTGTAAAGATGAAAAGGACCCTCCATTAAGATGTGTAGTCCCTCCAGCAGTCCATCAAGCTGTGTATTTATAGTACCATGCAAACGCATCTACATTTTCATCTAGTTTTTTTTTGTGCTCAAATTCAGATTTGTGCAAATTTAGATTTTTAAGTGTAAATAAAAGGATTTGAATTCATTATAGTTTTCAGAGTTCGTTAACAATCGAATGAATAGAATCCTAATAAAAGCAACATTCGCATTTATCATCTCTCATTAAAAAGATAAATATAAAACTAGATTGAAGTAATCTAAGGACACTGATATGGAGCTTAACGGGCCAAAACTATTAGCAGTTTGTAGTAATACTATAGGGGACTTTAGCTATACATGCGAGTCCATTCAGGAACTTGAAAAGAATTTATTTTGTTATTTAAAAACTGTAAGGTTTTTTTATTCACATAATAGTAGTTTGCGCAATCCGTTCAGAATTCTAAAGTTGATTTGAGAAGCTCAAAACAATGTATTTTTAAATGAGGTTTGGAAACCTTTTGTGCAAATTTAAGAATTTAATGAACATTCTTAATATATAACAAACTTGTGCTGAAAATAGACCACAAACTTAAAATTTGCGCAAATAGTTTAATTTGAGACTTGAGCACTTTTTTCGAAGTTTGTGGAAAAGCCTGCATAAACTTATCTTGGGACTTGAGCACTTTTTCCAAATGGAATATTTAAGAAGTTTTTTGAAAAAGCTTGCACAACGCCAGAAAAGAAATACTTCTTGCTTTATTAAATTTCCCAAATGCAAAATCATCAAGCAAATCAAGTGGTCAATACTTTCATTTTATGGCATTTAAACAGATTTCTCGAATTGGAAAAAGCCAACATAAATGAAATGGAGCGGAAAATGAGTGGGAGTTATTATAACATACGAGACAACCAGTAAAACGAAAACTTAACAACGATAAACGTTATGAAACCCACAAAGAAAGAAGGAAAGGAATATAAAAAAATACATATTTAAATTTTGCAATTCAGTGATTCATATAAAATACAAAGAAGAAAAGTGGTGGACAAGAGATTTCCTGTTTATTTGAAAAGTAGACAAAAAAAAATATACACAAATCCCCACAACAGTCTACAAGAAGAAAATGTTTTTTTGCAAAAGTGAAAGTAAAATTTTTTCAGAGATGAAAAGCGCCAACTTAAAAAAAATCGGTTTAAAACATTAAAACTATAGACACAACTGTTCTTCAGTTAATTAAGTTAAGTATAGTCGTAGTTCAGAAATAAAAAAATAATTTTAATTTCTTTTTATTACTGTATACTGCTACTATTTAGTAATTTAATTTATTTTTTTTTTTATATATTAATAACACCAAAACTCACTTTTATAAATTTTATGTAATTTTTGTTATTTTATTACTACAAACACTGTATGTGTTAATTGTATTACGTTTGTTTCTTTAATTTTTTATTGTTATTTTATTTTTTTTAGCTAAGTAACCCTTATTTAAAACTTGAGTTACTTTTTTTTGTAGATTTTTTTTTATTTTTAAATATTTTTTGAATATTTTTTTTATCCACTTTTAGTTAAAGGTTGTTAATTTGTTGAAGTTTCTAGCCAAACTAAATGAATTTGGTTAAATGAATAAATATTTAAAAAAATCTACTTCAACTCAACCACCATCAGAGGCACTCTTTTACAACAGCGCGCAACACTAAAATACTGGCTTAAATCGAAAAAGCCACACTGTTAACTACTACTCATGTACTTTTACAGTGTATAGAAAAGGTAAAGAAAAAAACTTGCACAAAAAAAAAAATCACTCAACTGTTTAAATGTTTGTGTATGAGTGAGAATGAGTGTTACCTGAAAATTTATATTTAACAGAGTATGCTTGTTAATACTACTATATGTATAAAGTTTTAAAACCTACTTTTTTATATTTCTTTAAAATAAAATTCTATAGGAATCAAAATTATAGACTATAACGTAATACATATTTTTTTTATTATTAGACCCCTAATGACTGTCAGGTTTTTATGAAATTAGTTAATGGTGCACAGTGGTACGAGAAATATAAAACTACCTCCTCACCTATTTCGTTCTAACTAGTATATAGTCTAGTCATGCCTCTAGTCTCCAGGTTATAGTATTGACTATAAAAAGTTTCATCAATAGTCTAGCCTAGTATATAGTCTATTTTATAGTCTCGTCTATAGTCCAGACTAGACTATAGACTAGACTATAGACTAGACTATAGACTAGACTATACACTAGACTATAGTCTAGTCTATAGTCTAGTCTATAGTCTAGTCTATAGTCTAGTCTATAGTCTAGTCTATAGTCTAGTCTATAGTCTAGTCTATAGTCTAGTCTATAGTCTAGTCTATAGTCTAGTCTATAGTCTAGTCTATAGTCTAGTCTATAGTCTAGTCTATAGTCTAGTCTATAGTCTAGTCTATAGTCTAGTCTATAGTCTAGTCTATAGTCTAGTCTATAGTCTAGTCTATAGTCGTGTCTATAGTCGAGTCTATAACCTAGTCTATATTCCAGTCTATAGTCTAATCTAAAGTCTAGTCTATAGTCTAGTCTAAAGTCTAGTCTATAGTCTAGTCTATAATCTAGTCTATAGTCTAGTCTATAGTCTAGTCTATAGTCTAGCCTAAAGTCTAGTCTAGTCTAAAGTCTAGTCTATAGTCCAGTTTATAGTCTAGTTCATAGTGTAGTCTATAGGCTAGTCTATAATCTAGTCTATAGTCTAGTCTATTGTCTAGTCTATAGTCTAGTCTAAAGTGTAGTCTAAAGTCTAGTCTAGTCTATAGTCCAGTTTATAGTCTAGTCCATAGTGTAGTCTATAGGCTAGTCTATAATCTAGTCTATAGTCTAGTCTATAGTCTAGTCTATAGTCTAGTCTATAGTCTAGTCTATAGTCTAGTCTATAGTCTAGTCTATAGTCTAGTCTATAGTCTAGTCTATAGTCTAGTCTATAGTCTAGTCTATAGTCTAGTCTATAGTCTAGTCTATAGTCTAGTCTATAGTCTAGTCTATAGTCTAGTCTATAGTCTAGTCTATAGTCTAGTCTATAGTCTAGTCTATAGTCTAGTCTATAGTCTAGTCTATAGTCTAGTCTATAGTCTAGTCTATAGTCTAGTCTATAGTCTAGTCTATAGTCTAGTCTATAGTCTAGTCTATAGTCTAGTCTATAGTCTAGTCTATAGTCTAGTCTATAGTCTAGTCTATAGTCTAGTCTATAGTCTAGTCTATAGTCTAGTCTATAGTCTAGTCTATAGTCTAGTCTATAGTCTAGTCTATAGTCTAGTCTATAGTCTAGTCTATAGTCTAGTCTATAGTCTAGTCTATAGTCTAGTCTATAGTCTAGTCTATAGTCTAGTCTATAGTCTAGTCTATAGTCTAGTCTATAGTGTAGTCTATAGTCTAGTCTATAGTCTAGTCTATATTAGTCTATAGTCTAGTCTATAGTAGTCTATAGTCTAGTCTATAGTATAGTCTATAGTCTAGTCTATAGTCAAGTCTATAGTCTAGTCTATAGTCTAGTCTATAGTCTAGTCTATAGTCTAGTCTATAGTCTAGTCTATAGTCTAGTCCATAGTCTAGTCTATAGTCTAGTCTATAATCTAGTCTATAGTCTAGTCTATAGTCTAGTCTATAGGCTAGTCTATAATCTAGTCTAGTCTATAGTCTATAGTCTAGTCTATATTCTAGTCTAGTCTATAGTCTAGTCTATAGTCTAGTCTATAGTCTAGTCTATAGTCTAGTCTATAGTCTAGTCTATAGTCTAGTCTATAGTCTAGTCTATAGTCTAGTCTATAGTCTAGTCTATAGTCTAGTCTATAGTCTAGTCTATAGTCTAGTCTATAGTCTAGTCTATAGTCTAGTCTATAGTCTAGTCTATAGTCTAGTCTATAGTCTAGTCTATAGTCTAGTCTATAGTCTAGTCTATAGTCTAGTCTATAGTCTAGTCTATAGTCTAGTCTATAGTCTAGTCTATAGTCTAGTCTAAAGTCTAGTCTATAGTCTAGTCTAAAGTCTAGTCTATAGTCTAGTCTAAAGTCTAGTCTATAGTCTAGACTACAAATTAGTCTATAGTCTAGTCTATAGTCCAGTTTATAGTCTAGTCCATAGTGTAGTCTATAGGCCAGTCTATAATCTATTCTATAGTATAGTATCTTACTGGGGTTTGTTGTTAGAAATGATTAAATTTGATATCAGGACACAGCAGGACGGACTTGGTTCTATATAGGACTTTTGCAGAGATATGATTATTAATCTCTTATAATTGGCTTTCTTTGTCGATTCTTCAAAATTAAATTTATTGTGGTAATGAATGAGTTTTGTTTTATGTTAATAGATTAAAAAATTCCTCGATATTCAGCTAAATTTCATAATATTGTAAATACAACAAAATATTAAATATTTATCGAGTATTAAAGGTTTTAATATACTTTTTAATGCATATGTATCAAATGCATGTGGGTACATGTATTATTATGTCAACGTAATTTCCCTTCGACGTCATAATTATTTTAAATATTTTCTCTAATATATATTTTGGCCCCTTTTAAAGTTGATTAAAAATATTTTACATTAGACATTTAAAAAATAACCACAACAAAAACTTAGTCATTCAGACCATTTTAAAATGAATATGTTTATGCTGAAGAAATTATTATTATTGTTGTCGTTGTTGAAGTAGACAAGTGGTATCAGTATGTATGTATTATTAGCCTTTGGGAATTACAACATTTGTTTTTTTTATGGTTTAACTACATTTAATACAGTTTTTAAAATTGTGTCTTTAAATTAAATTTTTAGTTAGTTTGTAATTATTTAATGGTTTTTAAAAATACACATTCATAACAAATGTAAGAGTAGAAATAGTTAAATTTATTTTCCTCTTGTCCGGAACCTATTTATGTTGATAATTGTTGGTAGTGGTTATTATGAGCTATTTTTAAATTTATTTATACATAAATTTAATAAGTGTTGTAGAGGTGGAAGTGGAGGGGGATATCACTGTCGCAATTGCAATTATACTGGTATTTCATTTGATTTCTTTTTTTTTGTATATGTTGAGGGAGTTTATTTTTGTTTTGTGTTTTTGAGATGGAGGAATTGATAACAATTTTAATAATTTATAAATATTTAAGTTTAAAAATCCATTACCATTTTTTATAATTTATTATAATACTTGAAAGTTTAATTCCCTTTCGAATTTTTGAAAATGTAATTAGATTTGCATTTCATAAATAAATGTAGAATATAATATAATCAATATTTAAATGGTATTTAAAAATAGTTGTAATTATTCAGTGATTACCGGTGTTTTTATAAGTTAATGAATGGAATTTATAGTAAAAGTATTAATAAAGAATCACACCATTTTTATGTGAAGAACAGTTTAACCAATTTTTTTGATAGATATAGATATATAGATAGATAGATAGATAGATAGATAGATAGATAGATAGATAGATAGATAGATAGATAGATAGATAGATAGATAGATAGATAGATAGATAGATATGAATAGGCGATAGATAGATAGATAGATAGATAGATAGATAGATAGATAGATAGATAGATAGATAGATAGATAGATAGATAGATAGATAGATAGATAGATAGATAGATAGATAGATAGATAGATAGATAGATAGATAGATAGATAGATAGATAGATAGATAGATAGATAGATAGATAGATAGATAGATAGATAGATAGATAGATAGATAGATAGATAGATAGATAGATAGATAGATAGATAGATAGATAGATAGATAGATAGATAGATAGATAGATAGATAGATAGATAGATAGATAGATAGATAGATAGATAGATAGATAGATAGATAGATAGATAGATAGATAGATAGATAGATAGATAGATAGATAGATAGATAGATAGATAGATAGATAGATAGATAGATATATAGATAGATAGATAGATAGATAGATAGATAGATAGATAGATAGATAGATAGATAGATAGATAGATAGATAGATAGTAGATAGATAGATAGATAGATAGATAGATAGATAGATAGATAATATAGATAGATAGATAGATAGATAGATAGATAGATAGATAGATAGATAGATAGATAGATAGATAGATAGATAGATAGATAGATAGATAGATAGATAGATAGATAGATAGATAGATAGATAGATAGATAGATAGATAGATAGATAGATAGATAGATAGATAGATAGATAGATAGATAGATAGATAGATAGATAGATAGATAGATAGATAGATAGATAGATAGATAGATAGATAGATAGATAGATAGATAGATAGATAGATAGATAGATAGATAGATAGATAGATAGATAGATAGATAGATAGATAGATAGATAGATAGATAGATAGATAGATAGATAGATAGATAGATAGATAGATAGATAGATAGGCAGATAGATATATAGATAGATACATAGATAGATAGATAGATAGATAGATAGATAGATAGATAGATAGATAGATAGATAGATAGATAGATAGATAGATAGATAGATAGATAGATAGATAGATAGATAGATAGATAGATAGATAGATAGATAGATAGATAGATAGATAGATAGATAGATAGATAGATAGATAGATAGATAGATAGATAGATAGATAGATAGATAGATAGATAGATAGATAGATAGATAGATAGATAGATAGATAGATAGATAGATAGATAGATAGATAGATAGATAGATAGATAGATAGATAGATAGATAGATAGATAGATAGATAGATAGATAGATAGATAGATAGATAGATAGATAGATAGATAGATAGATAGATAGATAGATAGATAGATAGATAGATAGATAGATAGATAGATAGATAGATAGATAGATAGATAGATAGATAGATAGATAGATAGATAGATAGATAGATAGATAGATAGATATAGATAGATAGATAGATAGATAGATAGATAGATTTAGAGATAGATAGATAGATAGATAGATAGATAGATAGATAGATAGATAGATAGATAGATAGATAGATAGATAGATAGAAACATATATAGATAGATAGATAGATAGATAGATAGATAGATAGATAGATAGATAGATAGATAGATAGATAGATAGATAGATAGATAGATAGAAACATATATAGATATATAGATAGATAGATAGATAGATAGATAGATAGATAGATAGATAGATAGATAGATAGATAGAAACATATATAGATATATAGATAGATAGATAGATAGATAGATAGATAGATAGATAGATAGATAGATAGATAGATAGATAGATAGATAGATAGATAGATAGATAGATAGATAGATAGATAGATAGATAGATAGATAGATAGATAGATAGATAGATAGATAGATAGATAGATAGATAGATACACATTATTGTAATCTTAAAAATACTCTTTTACATAAACTTCGTTTGTCAAACATATTACTGGAGGCAGCCCTCTCTAAACTGATAAAACAATGTAATCTATTCTATTGTAAATAGCCCACCTAAATATTTAATATTTAAAGGTTAAATAAACAAAGAAGTCGATCTCAATAAATGACCTTACAATTAAACCAAATTGATAATTTTTCATAGAATTTTAAGAAACAAGTTTTTACAAACATAATTTATGCATAAACCAAAAAATAATTAAAAAAAACTCAACTAACTTTTAAGCAAGATTACAGTTACATGTAGTTATTCTTGAATACAAACTGCAATTCATAACTCATGTTAATTAATAATTTTTAACAGATCAACACAAAAAAGAAAACAAAAATTAACTCAATTTTAACATTTTTTACTATAACAATAAAAGCCAATTAAAATTATTTTACAAAATAAACCTTTTTTTACGGTTACACTCAAACATCCAAACACAGTGTTAAATTTTTTACAAAGAAGCAGAGAAAAAAAAAACAACGATCATGGCCTTCAAAAGTTTGGAAAATAAAACCATATACTCTGGAGTAGTGGTTTCACTAAGAAACCAAAATATCAAAGAAAAAACAAAAATTGTGCAAGTGCACATGAGCATGCGTACAAACACGCCACAGTTTTGAGTCATAAAATTGTAAAATATATACCGACAAACATATACATTGCAAGTTTTAAAACTATAGACATACAGACGGATCGATGGCTATATGAAGAGACAAGCAAACGAATGGTCTAGTATTATGTGGGTTTATTTAGCGACGAAATTAATTTTATTTTCAAAATTTATTTACAACTTCCAAAATAATAAAATTACAACAAAAAATAGCGATTGAAACTTTTTTTAAATGACCTCCTCAGCGGTCACTAGTCTTTTATTTTTTTGTACAAAAATTATTGATGTATGATATGAGTGGCTGACGGTACTGCAGTTGTAGCTACTATTCATATTACGGTACTACTGGATACGATTAGCGTCTTAAGTTAAGTAACAATTTATTTTATGAGTAACAACAACAAAGTCATGTTTTTGTTTAACTTTTTTTTCAACTGTTGCAATATTACGTTGTTGTTATTATTTCGATTTTTTTTTTGATAATTCAGAAACAGACAACATTTACAACAGCTTGATTGTAATTTTCTAAACTACAACTGAACTGGTATTGAATAATTGAACTACAACTGATCTGGAACACATCTGTAACTGAACTAAAACGGAACTCGAACTGAACTAAAACCGAACAAAACTAAACTAGAACAGAAATAGAATTGAACTAAATCCGAACTAAAACTAAACTAAAACTTAAGTAGAACTGTACTAGACCTAGTACTGAACTCAACTAGAACTGATATAGAATTGAAGTAGAACATAACTAAAACTCAACTAGAACTGAACTAGAACTGAACTAGAACTGACTACAACTGAACTAGAACTGAAATAAACTAGAACTGAACTTCTAGTTCAGTTAGAACTCAACTAGAACACAACTAGAACTGAACTAGAACTGAACTAGAATTGAACTAGAACTTAACTAGAACTGAACTAGAACTGAACTTGATCTGAACTAAACTAAACTAGAACTGAACTAGAACTTAACTAGAACTCAACTAGAACTGAACTAGAAATAAACTAGAATTGAACTAGAACTGATCTGGAACTGAACTAGAACTGAACTAAAACTAAACTAGAACTGAACTAGAACACAACTAGAACTGAACTAGAATTGAATTAGAACTTAACTAGAACTCAACTAGAACTGAACTAGAACTGACTAGAACTTAACTAGAACTCAAATGGGACACAACTAGAACTGAACTACAACTGAACTAGAACTCAACTAAGACACAACTAGAACTGAAGTTGAACTGAACTAGAATTGAAATAGAGCTGATCTGGAACTGAACTAAAACCGAACTAGAACTGAACTAAAATCGAACTAAAACTAAACTAGAACTGAACTAGAACTAAATTAGAACTGAACTAGAACTAAACAAGAACTGAACTAGAACTGAATTAGAACTAAATTAGAACTGAAGTAGAACTGAACTAGAACTGAACTAGAACTGAACTAGAACTTAACTAGAACTGAACTAGAATTGAACTAGAACTGAACTAGAACTGAACTAGAACTGAACTAGAACTGAACTAGAACTGAACTAGAACTGAACTAGAACTGAACTAGAACTGAACTAGAACTGAACTAGAACTGAACTAGAACTGAACTAGAACTGAACTAGAACTGAACTAGAACTGAACTAGAACTGAACTAGAACTGAAGTAGAACTGAACTAGAACTGAACTAGAATTTAACTAGAACTGAACTAGAATTGAACTAGAACTGAACTAGAACTAAACAAGAATTAAACTAGAACTAATCCAGAACTTATCTAGAATTTTAGTAGAACTTAACTAGAACTGATCTAGAACTAAACTAGAACTTTAGTAGAACTTAACTAGAACTGAAATAGAACTGAACTAAGAACCGAAGTAGAACTGAGCCAGATCAGAACTAGAAATGAACTAAAAACCCAACTAGAACTGAGCTAGATTAAAAAATTTGTTGTCAACCTACTATCATCCGGATACTTACATTATCCTTTACAAATATTCTAGAACATTAAGTTCAACACAGTGTTCAATGGCCAGTTTGTTAAATTAGTTTATATTCAAAGGTGTAAGTAGATCACAATCAATATTTTATATTGAATATTTATATTTTGTTTGTTTTACTTGAATGGAGTGGTGAATTGATGTTATATATAAAGACACAATAAACGTTATTAAATGTGCAAAAATGCATATAAATAAAACAATTGATTTTTTATGTTTTACGGAAGTATTGCACAGTTAATGGGACAAGCGATTTGCTAAACAAAAAACAAGTATTTCTTTAGTTTAATGATTACGTGAGGAATATAAAGGTGATGGTAAATGTTTGGGTAATATTTTATAAAACTTACAATGCCCTTCAATTAAGTTACAGATGTGTCCCCCAAAAAGGGTATATACATAATGATGATAATGATTGAAAATATTTAGTAAAAAGCTCTTTTGTGTCTATGAAGAACTGATTTAATAAATTGGCTTTGGATGAGATTAAAACCTACCTCTTATCAATGAGAACGAAAGAAGAAACAATTACGTTTTTTATTTACTGTAAGAAATAGCGTATATAATATCGAATACACTTTCTATTGTAAATTTATTTTTTCAAAATCAAATAATCTCCATAAAGTTGTAAAGTATTAAAGAAAATACAAAACTGAAATTAAAATTCAATGCTGAAAGGCCAATATTTATGATTTTGACCTTTAATCAAGTTAAAAGGCACCAAACGTTCACCAGTATGGAATGTATCCATAATGGCAATATCTTCGGGAGACAATTTAAAATCGAAAATATTGAAATTTTCGGCAATACGTTGAGGATTAGAAGATTTGGGGATGGGTATAACACCAATATCAACCTGTTAACAAAAGAAACAACAACAATAAATGACCCCAACAACAAAACAAACAAACACAAAATACTAACCAAATAACGCAACACAATTTGAGCAGGAGTTTTATTATATTTCTCTGCTAAAGCTTTAGTCTTATCAGAGAAATAAAACTCGGGTTTCTTTTCTGCTGGTTTAGGACGTCCCAAAGGTGAGTAAGCAGTCAAAGTAATATCACGCTCTTTGCAGAATTGTGTCAATTTACGTTGATTTAAGGCCGGCGAACATTCAACTTGATTTGTTACCGGTTTAATTTCACAATTATCCAAAACACGTTGTAATTGTTGGCTATTGAAATTGGAAACACCAATGCTACGCACTAAGCCCAATTTAACCAATTTCTCCATAGCCTTATAAGTGTCCAAATAGTCAACATCACTGTAAATGGTATTATTTCTTTTTGTTTAAAGGAATCTTGTTCAAAATCGAATATATATTTCAATACTCCTACCTCAATTGCAGAGTACCAGACTCATCTTTAGGCAATAAATCTTCTTCGCTGACATATTTATAACCTACCGGTAGGTGCATTAAATATAGGTCTATATAATCCAAGCCTAATAATTGCAATTGTTTACGACAGGCCCCCTCCACACGTTCAGGTTCATGATGTATATTCCATAACTTTGTTTTATAATTTTCATTTTAGTTTTAATACAAAAAAAAAATAAAATAGTTAAATTTGACTTACCTTGGTGACCAAAAAAATGTCTTCTCGTTTAACAACACCCTCAGCTATTTTATCTTTAATAGCTTTACCAATTTCAGCTTCATTTTGATAGAAATAGGCCGTGTCTATATGACGATAACCCACATCTATGGCATGCTTAACAGCTATTTCACCTTCATTGTTTTTAGACTAGAAATATAAAGAGAAAATATTTGAATTTTTAGTGAACTAAACAAAAAAAATTGTTTTTTTTGTAAAACGATTCGGTTTATTAAGTTAATATAAAGTTAGTTTTACTTCATCTTTCAAAAACGTTTTTTATACAAAATTTTCTTTTGAAAAACACTCATGTCGATGCAAGAGTGTTTCAATAGAAGAAGTCTTCTATTGTTTTTACACAGATTTTCTCCTGAAAACTATTGTCTTCTATAGACTGAACGCACATTTGCTCTTTAAAGAATCATGTAAAAAGATAAGTATTTTATATAGAATCATGTCCGAAGGTGACTGTCATTTAAAGAATTATGTTTAACGAAAAGTATCTTATATAGAATCTTGTCTAAAGAATGGTATCCTCTAAAAACGTTTGTCTATAGAACAGTCTCCTCTATAGACTCTTGTTCATAAAACTGTTTTTTCTATACACTCTTGTCAATAACCTCTTTCATAAACTTTTGTCAATAGAACAATCTTCTCCATAGGACAGTCCCTTTTATAGACTCTTGTCTATATAACAGGCTTTTCTATAGACTCTTTTATGTAGAACAGTATTTTTTATTGTCCCTTGTCTACAGAACAATCCATCTATAGACTCTTGTTTATGTAACAGTTTCTTTTATAGACTCTTCTATATCGAATAGTCTCTTCTATTGGCTCTTGTATATAGAACAGGCTTGTATATACTCTTGTCTATAGAACAGTCTCTTCTATAGACTCTTCTATAGAATAGTTTCTTCCATAGAGTAGTGTCTTAAAAACTGTAATTTCCATAGAAGATTGTCTCCAATTGACTATTTTGTAAGGAAGTGACGTTTGCGCAAAGAAGAGTGTATTCTATGTACGCTTGTCTAAAGAACAACGACTTCTAGAGACTCTTGTCTATAGAATATTGTATTTCTATAGATCAAGTGAACTCATGTATATGAAGTGACTTGTTTATAAAAGAGTCTCTATTTAAGACTATTATCTAAAGAACACTGTCTTCTACAGACTCTTGTCTGAAGAAGAATATCTTCTACAGGCTCTTTTCTAAAGAAGAATATCTTTAATAGACTCCTTTCTAAAGAAGAATATCTTCAATGGTCTCTTGTCTTAACAAAAGTGTTTTCTTCTATAGGCTCTTTTCTAAATGGGAATGTTTTCTATATTCTGGAAGAGTATCTTCTATAGGCTGAAGTCTATAACAAATATTAGAAATGTTAAAATGTTCGGAAAATATCAAAAAGTTGGAAGTAAGAAAAAGTGAATAATTTCGCTAAAGATTAAAAAATTTCGGAATACGTTAAAGTGTTCCAAAAAATAGAAACATATCGTAAAGATTACACTACACCTTTCTTCTCTATGTCAGCATATTAGATATCGAATATTTTAGAATATATTTTTCTACGTTTAATAAGAATACAAATTAATTCAATTTCTCTTAATATCTATAAACTTTATTAAAAAAATTTAACTTAAAATTAAAAATCATTCCTCATTAAAAGGCCAATATTGATGATCCTTAGCCATTTCATTACGCCACAAACGCATACCCTTATCAAAACTGTCCATTACAGCAATTTCATTAGAAGTTAAAGAAAAATCAAAAATATTAAAATTTTCTAAAAGTCTAGTAGCTTGAGAAGATTTGGGTATGGGAATTGTGCCAATATCAATCTAAAAAGAAAAAAATAAATAAAAATATAAGTATTTTTTAACAAATTTCCAAAAAAAAAAACTCACCAAATATCTTAAAACAATTTGTGCTTTAGTTTTTTGATATTTTTCAGCAATTTGTTGCAGTTCACAAGATTCATAAAATTCTGGTAAAGGTTTTGATAATTTTGGTCTAGCCAAGGGAGAATAGGCGGTAACATAGATATCATGTTGTTGACAAAATTTTCTCATTTTATATTGATTTAAGGCAGGATGTAATTCTATTTGATTTGTTACTGGTTTAATTTTACAATTATCCATAATTCTTTTCAATTGTTTAGTGTTAAAATTAGATAAACCCAAACTGCGCACCCAACCTAAAGAAACCAATTCCTCCATGGCTTTATAAGTATCCACATAATCAATATCACTATAACAAATAAACAATTATTGAAAGTTTTCATTCTTTATCTCTTGAAAAAAAAAACAAACTACTTACTTGGTTTGTAATTTATTATCTTCATGTGGCGTTAAAGCCTCATCATCTATATATTTATAGCCTATGGGTGAATGCATTAAATATAAATCTATATAGTCCACTTTTAATGCTTCCATTTGTTTTTGACATGTATATTTTACCATTTTTGGTTCATGATAAATACACCATAGTTTTGTTACCAAAAATAAATCTTCCCGTTTTATGGTTTTATCTTCAAACTTTTCTTTTAGTATTTTACCGATTAGTGCTTCATTACGATATAAATAGGCGGTATCTATGTGACGATAACCGATATTAAGAGCGTCACGTATGGCATTTTCACATTTTTGTTTTTTAAGCTTAAATATAATAGAGGAAATTATAATGAGGCAAAGAGGATTAAAAGATTTTAATTTCTGTAGAAAAGAAGTAAAAATTTTCTTTCGGTAAACTTTATCTTTAGACTTATGTTTATAGAAAAGTGTCTTCCATAGACTCTTGTCAATCTATAGACATTGTCTTCTATATATTTTGTCTAAAGAATAGTGTTCTGTATAGACTAGGAGAGAGTATTGTCTGTCTTCTTTAAACTCTTGAGAATATTGTCCTAACCTCTTGACTAAGAAAAATGTTTTGTATTGATTTTTGTCTAAAGAAAAGTGTTGTGGACTCTTGTCCATAATATCGTTTATTTATAAGATTGTCTACAGAAGAGTGTCTTCTATAAACCCTTGTCTATAGAAGATGGTCTTTTCTAGACTCTTAATTATAAAAATGGTCTTCTATAGCCTTTTCACTAAAGGCTATCGCCAATAAATGTGAACATTTTCATTTCCCTCAAAGAGACAATTGCTATCGTGAACTTCTTTCACAATAGTTGATTTTGTATGAAACAGCTGTTCAATGTTTACAAAATTCCATTAACAAATTTCACAATTTTTTTTCACGACAAAAAAGTGAACGAAACAAGTGAAAACGGAACATATTTTACGTGAAATAATGATTGGCGAGAGGAGTGATTATCTTCCATAGACTCTTGTATATAAAAAGTGTCTTATGTTGGCACTTTTGTAAGGAAGACTGTCTTCTATAAACTCTTGTCATTTGGGGTATGTCTACTTCTTTAAATGTAATAGAGAAAATTATAATGAGACAAAGGATTTATAGATATTTTTCTTGTTAAAAATAAAATGTTTTCCTCGATATACGTCTTAGCAGACTGTCTTCTTTTGGGAGTCTTCTATAGATACTTTTCTTGCATATACAAGATTGTCTTCTCTAGAATCTTTTCTATAGAAGATTGTTTCGATAGCCTCTTGACTTAAAGAGAAAATTCTTAGCAGAGTGTCTTATTTAAAAAGTATTTTATATATTCTTGTTTAAAGACTGAAGACAATATTGTCTTCTCTAGACTCCTTTCTAAAGAATATTGTTCTTCATAGCTTTCTATAGACAATTTTTAATAAACAAGATTATCTCATACTCTTTTATGTATTTAGAATTGTCTTTTATTGGCCCTCGTCTAAAGAATACTCTTCTATAGATTCATTTCTTACATATACAAGATTGTTTTCTCTAGAATCCTCTTGACAAAAAAAGAAACTTCTTAACAGGCAGTCTTATTTAGGAAGTCTTCTACAGATTCTTATCTAAAGACTCTTGTATATACAATATTGTCTTCACTAGACTCCTATCTAAAGAATATTGTTTTCTATAGCCTCTTCACTTCGATATATTAAAAAGTGTCTTTTGTTCGTAATTGTCTAAAGAATACTCTTTTAAATGTCTTCTAGCCACTATATACTATTGTCTATATAACATAATCTAAGATTCTTTTCTAGAAAAGACCGTGTCTTCTTTAGATTCTTGTCTAAAGATGAGGGTGTTCTATAGAGTCGTGTTTGTAGACTACTTGTTGTCTATAGAAAAGTGTAGTCTATGAACTCTAGTCTTAAGAAGCGTGTCTTTTATAGATATTTGTGTTTAGAGGATTGTTTTCTAGACAGTTTTCTCCAGAAGACTTACTTTTACAGGATCTTATCTATAGAAGAGCGCTTCTTCTGACACTTGTTAAAAGAATCTTCTCTAAAGGTTCTTGTATAAAAAAGACTCTTACCTATGGAAAATTATCTTCTATCGACTCTAGTTTATAACCTCTAGACTAAATAAGAAAATAATCTAAAATCGTTACTATTCTATAGATAATTGTGTATAGACACTTCTCATAGATTATTTTCTCTTTAGAAGATTATCTTCTACATCCTCTGGGCTAAATAAGAAATGAATCTTTACACTTCACTATTGTATAGTTAGCATATAGACACTTCTCAATAAACTGAAAAAGTTTTCTTAATGTACTAAAAAAGTACCATACAGTTTTCTCCCTTTTACACCCAAAAAGGACTGAATTTTAAAAATGTACGAAATAGGTATTTCATAATTTTGGGAGATGTATCCAAAATATTTTAAAAAATTTGATTATGTTAATTATTTCAAAAGTTATAAAGTTATAAAGGTACCAAAATCACCTTTGTTACACATTTTTACCCCTAAAAAGTACGAATTTCAAAGAAGTGCCAGACACCCATCTGCTTATTTTAAGAGTAGATACAGGTGCATTTAAAATTTTTCTTGTATCACTAATATTGTGTAAATTAAGAAAATCTGTTTTACCCATTTTTTCCCCTTTTTACCCGTAAATGTACAAATTTCAAAAATCCCTCCTTAGTGGATTTACATAACCAAAAACACATTTACCGTCTCAATTTCATGATTCTAGGTTCAGTCGTTTGGGCTGTGCCACAAAGTATACAGAGATGTCACTTTTGACATTTGAAAAAGTCTAAAATCAGCTTTTGTTTGATTTTGAAATTGTTTGGTGAGAAGAGGCATATAAAATACAGCTAAAAAAATCATTGAAATCGTTTTGTGCGAAAGAGGCGGAATTAGCTATTTGCTCGTGACGTCTCTGTATTCCCTGTGGCTGTGCGATGATGAATCAGTCAGTCAGTAACGCTACTCTTTTATATATAGATTAGAAAAGGTTATTATACCTACCTAAAGAAAACACTTATAAATGATAAATAATAAAGTTCTTTTTTTGTGGACACCATTTTTTTGGCTGGTCCTTCTTCCATTGGGGAGAATAAAGATAATTTTTTATAAAAAAAAGTTAATCAATACTATAAAATCTTAAAAACATGATTTTTCCCTTAAATATTAAAATTTTCTTAAATTTACCAACTCTTTTCAGCAGTGACTCTCAAACTAAACAAAAGAAAAAGCTTTCTTTTAAATGTAAATAAACACAACAAATAACAGCAAACAACTAACAGATCTTGCTGTTCTAACATTACTGTTAAACTAACAGACCGAACCGGCATTTATTTGCAAGCATTTTGTTTTTTTGTCTTTTTTCATATTCTTTGATAAACATGTTTTTTCATGCTATTCTTTATTAATTTTTACAAAAACAACTACACATAATTATAAAATAAGACAATGTCTTCATTTTTTTCTTATCTAATATGTATTTAGAAAACTAGCAATAATCCTATTTAATTTATTATTAAAATAATATATGTATTTAAGATAAAAAGACACAATAAACTTACCTCATAAGTGCCCAAACCCAAAACAGGCATTTCATAGCCATTGTTTAATTTTACAGTAGGTGCCAAAATGGGAGCCATTTTCTTCCAAAAGAAATTACGACAATTATTTCTAATTAAATCACTGAAAAATGTATTATTAACTTTTAAAATAGTTTCTCCGATGGAATTATTTAATTTTATAGAATATCCACGAAACTGAACGCAGCAGCTATTAGTGTCTAGCAAGCGAACATCTGCAACGAATGACAATTAAAAGAATACTAAAGGAAAAAGCTATTTTTTTCACTTTAACAAATGAAATAATAAAACAGAATACAAAAAAATAACAGACTACAACAACAACTAAAATCAGTGTACACTTAATAAGGTAGCCTCGTCCGCACAGCTGATCATCAGCTTTTACAATCTTATCTGTCAAAATTCCTGTTTGTTTACATAGAAAAAAAATCGCAAAAGGTGTAAAAATTTTAAAAAGTGAAGAAAATTATGGTTTTAAAGGAGTTTTCTAGGTCAATCGTGATTAAATGTCTTTGTTATCCTTCTCTCTTGATAAAAAAAGAAAATCTTTAGCTCCGGCATACGTTCAAAATCAGTTTCAACTATTTTTAACACGACCAATCACTTTTCACAAAAAACACCTTTAATTCGGAAAATTGGTCTTCCCAATAGATATAGTTATGAT
>NC_060953.1:47460713-47463213 GCF_022045245.1 Lucilia cuprina | reverse complement strand
TTTCTATTAAGAAAACATACTCTACAAACAATTTAATCGACGAATTCAAATGTACAATAGACATTTGAATTCGTATCGAACTTTTGGCAATATTGGTATTTCGCAATTGATTCGTTGCTCTATTATTAAAATAACGTCTTTTAATATTATATTTTAAAGCACATTTAAAGCTGCATAGAAAGTTATATGCAATTGATAAACAATTTCTAATATAAAATATCTGATTATACAAATAACAAGGTTATAACAAGGTTAATTCCATAACTTCGCCACTTAATATTCAATATTAAATGGATAATGAATGCTTTTCTTGGCATGATCCATAGGTATCAAACGTTCGCCAGTATTGTAAGAATCCATGATTTTGTGATCTTCAGGAGACAATTTGAAATCGAAAACATTGAAATTTTCAATTAAACGATTCTTATTAACAGATTTAGGAATGGGAACAGCACCGAGTTCAATCTAAAATGAAAAATTAATAAAAATCAACAACAATTTTAGTAAATTCAAAAACAAAAAACTTACCAAATATCTCAAAACCACTTGGGCAGCAGATTTCTTATATTTAGCACCAATGGCCTTTACTTTATCATCAAACAAATAGACGGGAGTTTTCTTGGCCGGTTCTGGTCTGCCCAAGGGACAATAGGCGGTCACTACAATATCATGTTTTTTGCACAAAGCAATCATTGGCTTCTGATTCAAAGCCGGATGACATTCAATTTGATTGTGTATGGGTTTAATTTTGCAATTGGCCAAAAGACGAGCCAATTGTTCGGAATTAAAATTGGAAACACCAATACTTTTAACTAAACCCTTTTCCACTAAAGCTTCCATGGCCTTCCAGGTGTCCAAATAATCAACATCACTTTTAAAGAGCAAAATAAACTTTAATAAATTGTTTAATACAAAAAAATGTTATTTTTACCTTAATTCCACTTCTCCTTTGGCATTGGTGGGCATCATAACATCATCGCCTCGATGGATGTAAGAGTATGGCCAGTGCATTAAATAGCAGTCAATGTAGTCGAGGCCAAAGTTGGCTAAAGTTTTACGGCAGGCGTATTCAACACGTTCGGGCTCATGAAAGTGACACCACAACTACGAAAAATTAATTATAAAAAAATCGTTTTTTTAAATTTTATTTATTTCTTTTTAATTTTTCTTTTCCTGCTACTAACTATTTTAGTAAAGTTTCCCATTTTCAATGTTTATTACCTTAGAAACGATGAAAACATCCTCGCGTTTTATAACACCCTCAGCTATTTTATCACGCACAGCTTTACCCACTTCATGCTCATTTTCATAGAAGTATGCGGTATCTATGTGACGATATCCAGCATCAATGGCATCGCCCACGGCACGTTCACAATCACCACCCAGTGACTTTAAGTTTTAAATGAATGCCGGCGGCACACGCACGTACATTTAAAGTTAACACCGTAATTGTTGGTTCATAAAAAAAAAAAAATTATTTTCAAACAAAATTATAATGGAATAGAATTGTAAAGACAAACGAATGCAAAAGTTTTTGCGTGAAATAAATGTTTAAATAAAGTTTTCTAATAAAAAAATGATTAAATGAATGTAAGTGTAAAAATTACTTATGTTATAGTTGTTGTAATTTAAAGTTTTGATTTGAAATAAAAACAAATGATAAGAATTTAAATAAATTAGCAGACATTTTCAGCAATTTATTTTGTAATAAATATGTAGAGTCCACAAAACTAGGTTATACTAAAAACTAGACCATAGACTAGCCTACAAACTTGATAATAGAATATACTATAGACTAAACTATGAAACCAGAGGAGAGACTAGACACAGTAAATTCACTGGACCATATTTCAGAATATAAACTAAACTATTGTTCAGGCTATTGTTCAGACTGTAGATCAACCTTCACTAGACTATATGACACAATAGAATAAACCAACATTAAACTTAAGAAAAAACTATATATTAGATTGCAGTACATACTATAGTCCAGCTTAGGTTATAGTTCAAACTGTAGTTCAGCATACAGACTATATTATATTATACTCCAGACGCGACTAAAAACTACACCATATACTTGACTATAGACTAGACTAAAGACTACAGCATAGACTAGACTATAGACGAGACTGTAGAATAGACTACAGATGAGACAAAAGACTAGAATAGACTATAGACAAGATTATAGACTAAACTGTAGAATAGACTATAGACTCTACTATAGATTAGTTTATAGACTAGACTATATACTAGAATATATACTACACTATAGACTAGACTATATACTAGAATATATACTACACTATAGACTAGACTATAGGCTGGACTTTAGACCAGAATATTGTTTAGATTATAGACTATACTGTAGAGTAGATTATAGCATAAATGTGGATTACTCTATCTATCTATCTATCTATCTATCTATCTATCTATCTATCTATCTATCTATCTATCTATCTATCTATCTATCTATCTATCTATCTATCTATCTATCTATCTA
>NC_060953.1:47447058-47460613 GCF_022045245.1 Lucilia cuprina | reverse complement strand
ATAGATAGATAGATAGATAGATAGATAGATAGATAGATAGATAGATAGATAGATAGATAGATAGATAGATAGATAGAGAGATAGATAGATATATAGATAGATAGATAGTTACTTAGTTAGTTAGTTAGTTAGTTAGTTAGTTAGATAGTAGGTTAGCTAGTTAGTTTTTTAGTTAGTAAGTAGGTTAGTTAGTTAATTAGTTATTTAGTTAGTTAGTTAGTTAGTTAGTTAGTCGGTTAGTTAGTTAGTTAGTTAGTTATTTAGTTAGTTAGTTAGTTAGTTAGTTAGTTAGTTAGTTAGTTAGTTAGTTAGTTAGTTAGTTATTTAGTTAGTTAGTTAGTTAGTTAGTTAGTTAGTTAGTTAGTTAGTTAGTTAGTTTTTTGGTTAAGTTAATTGACAAATCCTATTGCAAACATACCTATGTATGCAACAGGTTTAGCAACAAACATTATTTCTTGTCGAGAGATAACTATATAATTAATGCAAATATAGCACGATCATGAGTTTAAAAACGTTTAATTATTTTAGATTAATTTAAGCTTAAATGGCAGTTAAGACTTTCTGCGCAAGTTATGAATAGACCTTTAGTATGAAGAGTGTGTGGAATTTATTGTTTTTTGTACTTTTGTCTAGCAGAATTTGCTGGAAAATACTCAATCATTTACAAAAAAGTTTATTAGTTGCAACAATAAAACTCTTTCTTTGTTTTTGTTCTAAAACATTTTGCTGGGTTTTGTTGGATACCAGTTTATAGACACAATTTCATTATATTATTTTCAGCATTGAAAAGAAAATGAAGAATCATGTTCTTTTTATACACACCATTATTTTCAGAATTTTCCTCATCTATTCTTTTGTTGTAAAAAATTTTATCAACTGTTTTAAAGTGCATTCATTTACTATTGTGCTTTGTAAAATGTTTGAGTTTTTTTTCTTAGTTTTTTTTTTTTTAATTTTGCTTTACAAACGTATGTTGTGCAATTTATGTTTGTGATAAATTGTTGATGGTAATATTTTTGAAATTATGAATAAAGAAAAATGTTATAAAACTTTTAAAGTAAGAATCAACCATTTTTAAAGCAGCAGGTACATGTTATTGGGGGATAATACAGATAAGTTATGCTTATTTAAGAGCGCTTGACGTTCCTTACCAATGTCCTGCATGTGGTCAGGGTCCCCATGACACCTAACAGGAAACCGGGAGAGGATGATATGAATGTACACAAAACTAACAAAAAACAAACATTACTTCTAACATGAACAATATAAAATTAAAATTGAAATCAAATATATGTACATATGTATGTATTTGTATACATTCTTTGTATTTTGACATGGATTATCCAGATATTTTCATCACAAAATTTATGTGAAACATAAATGTCTGCTTCCCATAAAATAAAAAAGCAGAGACAATTCAAAGAAGGAATTATGAGTGAAAAATATGTCAAACAAAATTGTTAAAATGTGTAAGAAGAAAAACTGAAAACCCAAAGCAAATGCAGAGGAAATAGAATCTAAAAAAATATGTACATAAGTATACGTATATAGATATCCTGATGCATTGCAAGGAAAATAGCATTAATATATTTTTCACAAACATCGATCTAAGACCTGAATTTCCAACCATTCATTTGATATAACTCTCTTTGCAATATATAGAATGGTTTACGAGTTACAAGGTTCCACATTTTTGTCAAACATGTCACAAATTGTATGTTTTGTAGAAAAATTATATTTAGATTTAATCAATCTTTTGACAGATTTTAATAATTTTTGATTAATATTTTGCGTGTTTATAAAATGGAATATCGTGATTCGTATAAGATATGATATAACTTTCAATGTTTTTTACGACGTGAGATACACACGCTTAAACTTTAAATGTCATATTTAAAGCTGGTTATGGAGATGTCAGACGGGCCAAAGGTCGTCCGTCTTGTAGCCAAGTTTCCAATCTATCACATGGTGAAACAATGACTTAAATATCTCAAGTAGTTTCTGAAATATATCAAGTTAAACAAATTACTGTATGAAAATCCACCTACTACCAGGTTCTGGTGACCTGGTGTTTTACAAAATTTTTGGAATTTTATTTTTCGTTTTTTGAGGGTCAAAGAGACTTTAAGATTTTGCTTAATATCTCAGTTGTTTTAAGAGATAATTTAATGAAATTTTGTGCGTAGATAGAGAATGAAATAAGGAACATTTTTCAAGAAAACAAAAACTGCCACGCCCACTTATTTGAATAAAAAATAGGCGTTAACTTATAATTAGTATTTTCGTCAACTCGGATATACTTTTTGACAAAATTAATATATTGTTCTAATAGCTGAATTCCCAACCATTCATTTAATATAACTCTCTTCGAAAAATATTGAAAGGTTATCGAGTTACAAGGTTTCAAACATTCGTCAAACGTGGCATAAGGGTGTATAATTTGTCCTAAAATTATTTTTCAACTTTAATCGATATTTTGATGGATTTAATGAATTTTGGAATAAAATTTGGCACATTTATAAAGAGCAATATCGTGCTTCGTATAAGCTAAGTTAAAGCTTCCTATGATTTTTAAGACGTAAGATATTCACATTTTAACTTTAAATGTCA
Source organism: Lucilia cuprina (assembly GCF_022045245.1). Classification (NCBI taxonomy): domain Eukaryota; kingdom Metazoa; phylum Arthropoda; class Insecta; order Diptera; family Calliphoridae; genus Lucilia; species Lucilia cuprina. The sequence goes on along the minus strand of NC_060953.1, from coordinate 47,458,003 downwards.
TATTTTAACCTGGTTATAGAAATGTCAGGCGGGCCAAAGGTTGTCCATCTTGTAGCCAAATTTCCAATCTATTACATGGTGAAACAATGACTTAAATATCTCAAGTAGTTTCCGAGATATATCAAGTTAAACAAATTAGTGTATGAAAATCCACCTACTACCAAGTTCTGGTGACCTGGTGTTTTACAAAATTTTTGGAATTTTATTTTTCGTTTTATTTGAGGGTTAAAGAGACTTTTAGATTTTGCTTAATATCTCAGTTGTTTTAAGAGATAATTTAATGAAATTTTGTGTGTAGATAGAGAATGAAATAAGGAACATTAAAAAAAAACAAAAACTGCCACGCCCACTTATTTGAATAAAAAATGGGCGTTAACTTATATTTAGTATTTTCGTCAACTCGGATATACTTTTTCACAAAATTAATATATTGTTCTAATAGCTGAATTCCCAACCATTCATTTGATATAACTCTCTTCGAAATATATTGAAAGGTTATCGAGTTATAAGGTTTCAAACTTTCGTCAAACATGCCATAAGGGCGTATAATTTGTCCTGAAATGATTTTTCAACTTTAATCGATATTTTGATGGAGTTAATGAATTTTGAAATAAAATTTGGCACATTTTAAAAGTGCAATATTGTGCTTCGTATAAGCTAAGTTAAAGCTTCCTATGATTTTTAAGACGTAAGATATTCATATTTTAACTTTAAATGTCACATTTTAACCTGGTTATAGAAATGTTAGGCGGGCCAAAGGTTGTCCATCTTGTAGCCAAGATTCCCATCTATCACATGGTGAAACAATGACTTAAATATCACAAGTAGTTTCTGAAACATATCAAGTTAAACAAATTAGTGTATGAAAATCCACCTACTACCAGGTTCTGGTGACCTGGTGTTTTACAAAATTTTTGGAATTTTATTTTTCGTTTTTTTAAGGGTCAATGAGACTTTAAGATTTTGCTTAATATCTCGGTTGTTGTTAGAGATAATTTAATGAAATTTTGTGTGTAGATAGAGAATGAAATAAGGAACATTTCTCGAGAAACAAAAATTGCCACGCCCACTTATTTGAATAAAAAATGGGCGTTAACTTATAATTAGTATTTTCGTCAACTCGGACATACTTTTTCACAAAATTAATATATTGTTCAAATAGCTGAATTCCCAACCTTTCATTTGATATAACTCTCTTCGAAATATATTGAAAGGTTATCGAGTTATAAGGCTTCAAACATTCGTCAAACGTGGCATAAGGGTGTATAATTTGTCCTGAAATTATTTTTCAACTTTAATCGATATTTTGATGGATTTTATGAATTTTGGAATAAAATTTGGAACATTTATAAAGTGGAATATCGTGGTTCGTATAAGCTAAGTTAAATCTTCCTACGATTTTTAAGACGCAAAATATTCACGTTTTAACTTTAAATGTCATATTTTAACCTGGTTAAAGAAATGTCAGGCGGGCCAAAGGTTGTCCATCTTGTAGCCAAGTTTCCAATCTATCACATGGTGAAACAATGACTTTAATATCTCAAGTGGTTTCCGAGATATATCAAGTTAAACAAATTAGTGTATGAAAATCCACCTACTACTAGGTTCTGGTGACCTGGTGTTTTACAAAATTTTTGGAATTTTATTTTTCGTTTTTTTTTTTAGGGTCAAAGAGACTTTAAGATTTTGCTTAATATCTCAGTTGTTTTCAGAGATAATTTAATGAAATTTTGTGTGTAGATAGAGAATGAAATAAGGAACATTTTTCAAAAAAACAAAAACTGCCACGCCCACTTATTTGAATAAAAATGGGCGTTATCTTATAATTAGTATTTTCGTCAACTCGGATATACTTTTTCAGAAAATTAATATATTGTTCTAATAGCTGAATTCCCAACCTTTCATTTGATATAACTCTCTTCGAAATATATTGAAAGGTTATCGAGTTACAAGGTTTCAAACATTCGTCAAACGTGGCATAAGGGTGTATAATTTGTCCTGAAATTATTTTTCAACTTTACTCGATATTTTGATGGATTTTATGAATTTTGAAATAAAATTTGGCACATTTATAAAGAGCAATATCGTGCTTCGTATAAGCTAAGTTAAAGCTTCCTATGATTTTTAAGACGTAAGATATTCACATTTTAACTTTAAATGTCATATTTTAACCTGGTTATAGAAATGTCAGGCGGGCCAAAGGTTGTCCATCTTGTAGCCAAATTTCCATTCTATCACATGGTGAAACAATGACTTAAATATCTCAAGTAGTTTCCGAGATATATCAAGTTAAACAAATTAGTGTATGAAAATCCACCTACTACCAGGTTCTGGTGACCTGGTGTTTTACAAAATTTTTGTAATTTTATTTTTCGTTTTTTGAGGGTCAGAGAGACTTTAAGATTTTGCTTAATATCTCAGTTGTTTTAAGAGATAATTTAATGAAATTTTGTGTGTAGATAGAGAATGAAATAAGGAACATTTTTCAAAAAAACAAAAACTGCCACGCCCACTTATTTGAATAAAAAATGGGCGTTAACTTATAATTAGTATTTTCGTCAACTCGGATATACTTTAACAGAATTAATATATCGATCTAATAGCTGAATTCCCAACCTTTCATTTAATATAACTCTCTTCGAAATATGTTAAACGGTTCTCGAGTTATTAGGTTCCAAACTTTTGTCAAACATAGCAAAATGGTGTATATTTTGTCCTGAAATGATTTTTATATTTTAATCGATATTTTGATGGATTTTATGATTTTTAGAATAAAATTCTGCGTCTTTATAAATTTGAATATTGTGCTTCGTATAAGCAATGATATAACTTTCTAAGTTAATTATAAGCGTCTTTATTTTTCATTTCATTTTCATTAGATTCGCCGAAATGCCAGACAGAACATTTTAAGAAATAAAACAAATTGTTGTATTTTTTTGTATTAATTTGCCGAGTATTTTTATTTTTGGCTTTTACTTTTTATTTATTTTCATTTAGTTCATAAAAGCTGCGCTTTAAAGAGTTTGTTTTCTCAATATTTTGTTTTGTGTCGCTTTTTATTAGTTTATTTTATTGAATAAAGTTTGTGATATTTGTTGTTTTATTAGTTAATTTTTTTTTATATAAATTTATTTATTTATTTATTGTATTTGTTATTAATATTAATAAATTTACATATTTTTATTATATTTAAATAATTTTTATTAGCTTTTTTATGATATTTTCTTTTGGGTTTTTACAAAATTATTTATCTTGTTTGTTTGTTGATTTCTTTTATGTTTTTTTGTTTTTTTAACTAAAAAAACATAAAAGTTTAAATTGCAACTTATATGTTCATCTGTTTAAATTTGAGTTGATTTTGCAAATATTTTATTTTTTAATACAAATCATAAACAAAGCTAATTAATTTAATATAATATTTTTTTTATAAATATATTTTCTTTTTGTTTAATAATAAATACGTTGTTGTTTTTATATGGCATATGAGCGTATCAAAAATTATTTATTTTCTTTTTTGTTCATTTAAGCATTTCTTTTGTTTTTTGTGTTTTTAAAATATGAAAAATAAGCTCTTTTTATTAATATATTTTTTTAATTTTATGTATTTTCTGTATTATTTTAATAAAATATTTATTTTGTTATTGTTTTAGTTTGTTTTTGTATCGGTTTTTGACTGCTTTAAATATATAGATTATTAGTTATTTTTTTTTTCTTACAAAATTTATTTGTATGTATAAAAAAATTAGGTGTGTTTGAATTGCAAATGATTGACTTGTTGTTGGTTGTTTGTTTGGTTGATTGCATACAAAAGAAAAAAGACGAACGTAAATTTGTTAAAGTTTTTTTTTCTTTTGCTCAAAAAAGTGTTAGAGTATATATGATTTTTGTTCGTTTTCTTGTTTAGCTTTTTAATTTATGGGGATTTTCTTTACTTAATAATTAAATGCTTTTTTTATTTTCCTCTTTTTGCTAACTAATTAATGAACATTTTTGTTTAAATATATAATTTTATATATACGTTTTGTTTCATTTAATTTATCAAATTAATAATGGCCACTAAGCTATTTAGAATATTTTGGAATGTTTTTAATGGTATAATTATGTTTGAGTTTAGGTTATAGTCGATATTATAGTATACTCTTTAGTCTACTCAATATTCTAGTAAAGTCTAGTGTGTAATTTAGTATATAGTTTAGCCTATAGTCTATGCTATAATGTGGTTAATAGTTATTTCTAGTTTAGTCTATAGTTTAGTCTATAGTTTAGTCTATAGTCTAGTCTTTAGTTTAGTCGATTGTCTATAGTCTACTCTAAAGTCTAGTCTATAGTCTATTTTAAAGTCTAGCCAATAGTATAGCCTATAGTCTAGCCAATAGTACAGCCTATAGTGTAGTCTATAGTATAGCCTATTGTCTAGTCTATAGTCTTGGCTATAGTCTGGTCTATAGTCTGGTCTATAGTCTGGTCTATAGTCTGGTCTATAGTCTAGTCTACAGTCTGGTCTATAGTCTAGTCTATAGTCTAGTATATAGTCTAGACTATAGTCTAGTCTATAGTCTAGTCTATAGTCTGGTCTATAGTCTAATCTATAGTATGGTCTATAGTCTAGTCTATAGTCTAGTCTATAGTCTAGTCTATAGTCTAGTCTATAGTCTAGTCTATAGTCTAGTCTATAGTCTTGTCTATAGTCTTGTCTACAGTCTAGTCTATAGTCTAGTCTATAGTCTAGCCTATAGTCTAGTCTATAGTCTTGTCTATAGTCTAGTCTATAGCCTAGTCTATAGTCTAGTCTATAGTCTAGTCTATAGCCTAGTCTATAGTCTAGTCTATAGCCTAGTCTAGTCTATAGTCTAGTCTATAGTCTAGTCTATAGGCTAGTCTATAGTCTAGTCTATAGTCTAGTCTATATTTTAGTCTATAGTCAAGTCCATAGTCTAGTCTTAGTCTAATCATAGTCTAGGCTATAGTCTAGTCTATAGTCTAGTCTATAATATTGGCTATAGTCCACTCAATAATCTTGCCAATGATTTTGCTTAGTTTGCAGTTTTATTATTGGAAAATCATTTTTTCACACACCGAATTAATATCTGTTCATTTTTAATGCTTGAATCTAAAAAATTGCTTATACTTTAAATATACGGGCACTCACATTTATCGAACTTGAATTTCAAATCCCCAACACACAAACATACATACATGCATTCATAGTTTTACCTACCAACGGAAGTAACAGCAAAGAAGTGTTTATGTATGTAAAGAAATTCGTATACAGTTAAAAAGTACCATGTATGTTGTAACACAGAAGAAATATTTTTTGGTAAAAATTTTTTATTTTATTTTATAGAAATATTGTGTGGTGTGAAGATGTTTTAGCAAAAAAATATATATATATATAATATGGTTCATAAAATTGGTCTTCACTTAAATAGAGACACTGTATGTTTAAGTGTAAGTGATGTTAGCCATGTGTATATACTTACATACATATGTATCTATGTATGTATGTATGTATGTATGTATGTATGTATGTATGTATGTATGTATGTATGTATGTATGTATATATGTATGTATGTATGGATGTTTTTACAACGACTTCTCAAAAATTTTGTAAATTGCTACATGATGATAAGAAAAACGGAATCAAATTTAAAAACTATCAATATGATATTAAAAGTGGAAAAAGAAAAAAAACCAATACAATATGAAAAAATACGAATAAAAATTATATATTTTACATATAATGGAGAACATAAATTTAATAGTTTTAAAGAAAAAAAGTATATATGTAAAAGTCTATAAAAATGTACCTTCGCTATTTTTTTGTGAAATATCTAAAGTTGTCTGTAAATCACTTAATAGCATATCAAATGAAAAATAGATGTTTATTTCGGATCACTTCCATTTTGCATCTAGAAACTTTATTTTATATAAAAATTTTATATTCTGTATGAAAACCCTATTAGCGGCTCTAAATTCTCCAATAGATCGATCAGTTAAATCAAAATATATTACAATAAAAAAGCAAAACTCACTTCGATGTTACGCAGATAATATCATTGAATAGTTCTCCTATTAAGAAAAAGTTGAAAAATTTCGATCACTTAAATTTTATATCAATATCGAAATAGGAAAAATACAAACGATCCAGTGACACTGAGAATATACAGTTAATTTGTGATCACACCGATTTTCCATTAAAAATCCACATTTTTGCTATTGAGAGAAAGTGGTTTATTTGGGGTTAAAAAGGATTTTTAAAAAAATCGATATTTTATATATAAAATCTTAAATGATTTATTGATCCTTGTCTGATTAAACACTTTTAGTTGAAAAAATCTAAAAAAAATTGAAATTGGTTTTGTTTTTAAATAATAGAAGTTCATGTGTAGGTTTGTTTTGAAGTTTATCAAAATTTGTTAACTAGGCAAAAGGCCACGAGAGAGAATACTACAAAAAATATCAAAAGGTATAGGAAACCTTACAGACATATGTACATTATGGTTGCCCTTTTTAACAGAGTAAAAATTTGATACTAATTTCTATTTATTTATTTATTTATTTATTTATTTATTTATCTATCTATCTATCTATCTATCTATCTATCTATCTATCTATCTATCTATCTATCTATCTATCTATCTATCTATCTATCTATCTATCTATCTATCTATCTATCTATCTATCTATCTATCTACCTATCTTCTTTCATATTTCGGCCACCCTAATATACAAATGTCTACAAACAAATTTTTACTCTCTTGTAGATAAATTTAAATATTTCCACACTTTCATGCATATTCATAGGAATATCAACACTTTGTTATATTGTTGCAAAAACTTAAACACACACGCACAGTTTCTATTGTTGAATCCTTACTTGTGTGTTTGTTTTGTTGTTGGCCATTCTTGTGTATTCGTATGATGTGGCACATACATACATCTATTACTTTAAGCGTTTATTGTAATAAATGCATACGTGTTGAGTTAGTTTGTTTGAGCTTTTTTTTGCATTTGCCTCTCTCCCTAAACTTTTTTCGCTATATTCTTTTATCCTGACTGAAGCTCTTTTTATATTCTTTTTTTCAACTGAAAATTACTGTCGCTTTAAAAAAAATAAACCAACTTCCAAACACACAAAATAATTCTATTGCAATGTGTTGTTTGCGTATGAATATTTTATGTGAGAACGTGGGTGAATGTGTGTGTGTGCATATGTGAATGTTTGTATGTTTTCATTTTTAAAGGATTTTTCAATATGTAAGTGTACTTACTGACTCTATAACGGAAATCAATTGTTGTGCTGCAAAAAAAAAAAGAAAAACGTTAGCACACATACACCCACACTTAGTTTTTTTACTCTCTCTTTCTCAGACACAAAGTAGTTGTCATGATTTATAGCGTAAACATAACGGAAATTAATGTTTTTGTTATTGTGCAAAAAAAATTTGAAAAAATACTATAATGCAACGACACGTTTGTGTTAATCGAAAATATATGTAAAAAGAAAAGTTAAACATGCATATTCACAAAAGTGTTGCATACTTTTAGGCGGGTGTTGATGTTTTTAACCTAAGAAATATTGCTAAAAGTGCAATAATAAACATGTATATAAATAAATTATAGACAGCAGTAAAAAAATATATCACATAGCAAATATGATCTAAAACATTTTCTTTTAGTTGCCTTTTAACACTTTGGTAGTAGTTCTATGACAGCTTTATAGTTTCTATACATAGATACATATGCGTGAAAATAGTTTTAAACGTGCATATTAATTTAAAACATATTTCCGTTTCCTTTATGCTCTTCTTTATTACAGCTATCAAAATGAACATAAATACTAAATTCAAAGTGAAACTATTTGTTATTGTATTTTAGTCTAAGTTAATAGAAACGAGGATAATTAAGGAAGCCTTTTGAAGCAAGTAGTTGTGGTAACATGGCAAATGGCTGTAATCACTATTGATCGACCTTTTGTTAATGCAATGAAAATAAAAAATTGCTATAAAAAGTAGAATCTACAGCCTTTTTAAGGATTTTCTTAAAATATATCGAATTTTAAAACATTGCACAGTGGTATTTAGGAGCTTTTATTTCTTTACATTTTATACATTTCGTAAATGGCAACCATCAAAAATGATCGATCGTCCTTTACTCAATACAAGAAACTGCAAACGAAATGAGAAGCGGTGGGTAACCGCTCAATGTTCGGCAGCATGCCAAACATGCCAATGAGTTAAGAAAAACTTTTTCGTATATGGGAGCGATCACAAATGATCGATCGTTCTTTTTCTAATTCAAGAGACTGTGAGCGAAATAAAGTTCAGTGGGTAACCAACCCCTCAATGTTTAGTAGCAAGTGGTAGCATACCAATGTGTTCAGAAAAACCTTTCGTAAATGGAAGTGATCACAAATGATCAATCGTCCTTTTCTGAATTCACGATACTGTGGTCGAAGCTCAATCTTTAGCAGTTTTGCTAAACTCATTGGCATAGTTTTACAAAACTTTTTCGTATATGGGAGCAATCACAAATGATCGATCGTGGGTAACAAACCCCTCATTGTTTAGTATGAAGTGATAACATACCAATGAATGGCAGCGATCACAAATGATTGATCGTCCTTTTCTCAATTTAAGAGACTGTGAGCGAAATGAAAAACCCCTCAATCTTTAGTAGCAAGTGATAACATGCCATTGTGCTCAAAAAAACTTTTCATAAATCGAAGCGATCACAAATGATCGATCGCCTTTTTCTCAAATCAAGAAACTGTGGGCGGAATGAGGCAACCCCTCAATGTTTAGCAGCTTGACAAACATGCCAATGAGTTTAGAAAAACTTTTTCATATATGGCAGCGATCAAAAATGATCGATAGTCCTTTTCTCAATTCAAGAGAATGTGAGTGAAATGACGAACAGTAGGTAACCAACGCCTCAATGTTTTGAAGCAATAACTTTTCTAAGTGGAATGAGGATCAGTGGATAACCCCTCAATGTTTAGCAGCTCGCCAAAAATGCCAATGAGCTTAGAAAAAGTTTTTCGTATATGGCAGCGATCACAAATGATCGCACGGCCTTTTCCCAGTTCAAACATTCCCTAAGAATATACCGCTCATTTTAGGGTTTTTATATAAATTTTCCATTTTTAAAGGAAAGTAATCACTAATGGAAGTACCTAATATTCTTAATTGGACCAATATTGAAGGATCTACAACCGATTTTGGGTTTTCAATGCAAATATCAAATTTTAATATAAGTTATAATTTTTTCATAAACTATCAAAATGATCACCAATAGAAGTGATATTTAAGTTATAAAATTAAAATCCCACAGAGCACACAGTTGACTATTCGTATTATAGTCCTTCAACTATCACCCGGTAAATATCGTTACAATGGGCACTTTTATTAAAAATATATTTTTTGGAATACATTTTTTTTATTTTAAATACCGGAATTTCGGTGTTTATATATACAACATGAGAAAACTGGTAACGGTTTTTTAGAAAGATTTAAATCTATATAGTTTCAAAAATTTGTACCTAAATATTTAGCCGCTCAATCATTCTTACTGTAGCGTACTTAAGGAACCACCATAATCCCGCATTAAATATTACTCCTCTATTAGCTTAATGAAAATAAAAGCTTTTAATAATGAAGCAATAACTTAAAAAAGCTTTTAATATTATAAAAAACAAAACAACAAAGCAAATAAAGATGAATAAAGAAAATGTAAAGAACAAAATGTTATCAACAGTAATCAACAGTTGTTTGGGAACGTAGCATCTCATGAATAGCCGGCTGGTTTAATTCCATAAAGTTGACGCTAAATATTTAGTAACAAAAAAAGGTGAATAAATAAAATTGTTTAAACTTTTCCGCCGTTTGGCCGGAAAAATAAAGGGCAAACAAAATGTTTAATAAAAACTTTTAACAATCTATTTTGACAGTCAAATTGTTTTTGCTGCAACAATGAGTTCTGTAAAAGTACCCTACGTAATCCACAATAATGGCACTAAAATGCAATCAATTGGGTTGGGCACCTATACGGTAAGTTAATTGGAATTAATAAGTATTGGAATAGTTTAGTTTATTTAATTTTTATTTAAATTTTATTTCTTATGTATGTACATTTGCATGTATGTAAATTTGTAATTTAATATTCACAATTTGATATCAATTGTCTTATAAATTTCACTGTCAATGTGATGGTATTTTTCCTTGCGTCTTATCTCTTTTTTTGCTAAGAAGTGCTCTAATAGAATAAGTGCTGTGGGGTGTTGTTAAATAAAGATTGTGAGATTGTTGTTTTTGTTTACACAGAGGTGGGTCACATTGTTATTTGTTGCGGTGCTAACTTACTTATTCGTTAAAAGTAGGGTTCTATAGTTAAAACAACTTTTCAACTTTTTGTATTAAGTTAAAAATCGAGTTTTCGACTTTTTGCATTATATGAAAAGTCAATTTTTCGACTATATTTTATAAATAGTCGACTTTTAGATTTTTTGGACTTTTTACGACTTTTCGACCTTTTTCGACTTATCGACTTTTTTCGACTTTATTAATTTTTCCGACGTTTTTCGACTCTTTTTGACTTTTTCCGACCTTTTTCGACTTTTCGATTTTTTTCGACTTTTTTAATTTTTCCGACTTTTTCGACTTTTTTAATTTTTCCGACGTTTTTCGACTTTTTCCGACCTTTTTCGACTTTTCGACTTTTTTAATTTTTCCGACATTTTTCGACTTCTTCCGACTTTTTCCGACTTTTCGACATTTTTTGACTTTTTCCGACTTTTTTCGACTTTTATTAACAAAGCCGACTTTTCGACAAAAAGTCGATTATAGATAGATAGATAGATAGATAGATAGATAGATAGATAGATAGATAGATAGATAGATAGATAGATAGATAGATAGATAGATAGATAGATAGATAGATAGATAG
>NC_060953.1:47444774-47446958 GCF_022045245.1 Lucilia cuprina | reverse complement strand
GTCTATAGTCTAGTCTATAGTCTAGTCTATAGTCTAGTCTATAGTCTAGTCTATAGTCTAGTCTATAGTCTAGTCTATAGTCTAGTCTATAGTCTAGTCTAAGTCTATTTTTAAGTCTATAGACTAGTCTACAGTCTAGCCTATAGTCTAGTCTATAGTTGAGTCTATAGTCTTGTTTAGAGTTTATTATAGTACAGCTTTTGTAGTCAAGTTTTTAGGTTGATTCAGCTGTCGTTCGGTATCGTAACACTGTGCTTGCATTCACATAAATTTCATAAGAAATATATTTATTCATTTTTTTCTTTACTTTAATTTTTTTGAAAATATTTATTTAATATTTTTGGTTTTGGTATATTTCTTAAAACAATTGGGTTACGATAATTGTAGCTCTCTTTATATATTCAAATATGGATAAAGATTATGGTACAAGAATTATATTATTGTTCTGTATTATGTCATATACATTCCTACAAAGTTTTTAAAAATATATTTTTCCATATTTCTATATCATGCAAACATACATATACATATATAAGCTATAAATGTGTGATTGTATGTGTATTAATTTATAAATGTTTTTGACATTTAGATTTAACTTCTATGGTTATTATAAGTTTTATATCACTGTGAGTAACCTCAAAAAGGATGTAAAAAAAAGAAACTAAAAATTATTTAAACTAAACCGCAATTACTTTGCAAGTAGTAATAGTGGCTTTTTAAAGAAAGAACAAAAAATAGCAGTAATAATAGCAAATAACCTTGAATAGAATTCGCAAGTGTTTTTAAGGTAATTGTTCTAAAAATTTCCATGACAGTTAAAAGAAGTATGTGTGTTCCTACATAAGTATATATGCCTTTATTTGGCGGTATTTACACATCTTGCAAAATCTGTTGGAAATTAAAAATTTTTTTTGGACAAATGCTATAACTAGAATATTAATAGACAATGTGTGCTACAGTAGTTTATATTCAAACTAGGGTATACTACTTTAGATAATAGTCTATGATTTAGTATAACATATTCCATTTTAAAATTCACCTAACTACTACATCTTAAAATTTTACTTATTCTGACTTCATATTGTTAATTTAATGAAAACCTTCTAAAATATTTATAAATCATAATCCCCATCTAAGTTTAACATACATTCCAAATGGACTTACATTCATACAGGTGCATTTGGTTTTAAGGTTTAAAATTTGCTCCCAAATGAAAACATTGGTATTCTTATCTTGTTACCAATATACGTATATGTATACTTATACACTTACAGATATTTACAAATACGATTACACATGTACTTTTCTAGTTTAAAATGTACATACATACTACGTTCTAATGTAAAGTATTTTTTACTCTTAAGTTTAAAATAACTTTAAAGGGATATGTTTTAAAATGTTTTTTTCTTTGAACTTTAGAAATTACGAGAATTTTTACCTTAAAATTATTACATTTTGCTTCTTGTGTTTGCCGCAAATGTAATTGTTGTACAACACAATGTACTCCCCAAGAAAATAGTCCCCATTAAAAAATATTATTAACCCACAAAGGAGTTAGATTTAAAAAAATCTTAAAAATTCAATATTGTGACCGATCAAAAAGGTTGCCTTGTCAAAAAATTGTCATGTAACTTGTGTTTAAAAAATATCTACTAAAAAAAACCCTTTTAAAGTTCTAAATTATTTTGCCCTTACTGGGTTAATTAAATGTGCATATATTGTAAAGCAAAAGAAAAAAAGTAAAAAAGAAATACAACTTCGAATTGTAAAATATTACTACTGATGTTCGAAATATTGTAATAGAAAAACTTCAACAACATTTATGTATAAAAAAAATACTGAACATTTACACGAACACATATGTGAGTCTAAGTGTATAGATGTGTCTGTTCCACAATCTAGAATACAGTCGTAAAACATGTATGGGATACGGAAAAACACAAGAATTTTCATTGCTTTCACATTGAGGAAATGAAGATAAATTTCTATACATTTATTAGATGTGAGTAAATGTTAATTGCTACAGATGACTATAGTCTAGTCTATAGTCTAGTTTAAAGTCTGCCGCAAATGTAATTGTTTATAATCTAGTCTATAGTCTAGTCTATAGTCTAGTCTATAGTCTAGTCTATAGTCTAGTCTATAGTCTAGTCTATAGTCTAGTCTATAGTCTAGTCTATAGTC
>NC_060953.1:47419111-47444674 GCF_022045245.1 Lucilia cuprina | reverse complement strand
ATAGACTAGACTATAGACTAGACTATAGACTAGACTATAGACTATAGACTAGACTATAGACTAGACTATAGACTATAGACTATAGACTAGACTATAGACTAGACTATAAACTAGACTATAGTTTAGACTATCGTTTAGACTATAGACTAGACTATAGACTAGACTATAAACTATACTATATATTAGACTAGACTGGTATACACTTAGGTCAAATGCATTAGCAATAGTCGGGACTATAGTACAGTATTTAATTAATAACTGTATTAAGGTGAATGTATCTAGTATGTTGTATGGTCTCTAATCTGCCCTATAGTCTGATCTTTAGTCTGGGCTATTTTGGTCTTAAATCTTGGATTTTTGTCCTGTCTATTTTCTGGTCTTTAGTCTTGCCTATAATCTAGAATACAGTCTAATCTGTACCCTGGACTTAATACTATATTATAGTTCCGTTAATTGTCTAAACTATATTACAGTTTTATATTACACTAATATCCAGACTATAGACACACTGTGCCTCCTTAGATAGCCACACCACGCTGGTCACAAGCTAGTAGTTTCAATTGTTTATTCATTATTTTTCTTACTGTTGTTGTCGTTCCTTATATTTGTATCAAGAAAAATGAATAGAAATAAAAACTGTTGCTGATATGAACAACAAAAAAAAAGCGATTCTAAAAATTCATTCATACACATAGAAAAAAAATTCTACTTCTAGACAGAAGTTTTTTTTCCATCTTCCTGCACAAGTATTAGTGGGCATATTTTGAAAATTACATACACATGTGTTACTGTTATCAAACACTTGCATCCGGTTGTTCGATAGCAAGCATGTTGCATGCAACAAACACTAAATGGACAACCAGACTGCGAACAACAACATGATTATGATGTTTTTTCCCCCTTTTAAAATACTTTATAAGAGGGATGATGGTGATGATAATGGCGTCCGATTATAATGAGTGTCACAATAATGAAGATGTTGATGTGTGCGATTACAAACAAAACGACTGCAGACGAAGATGCAATCTATAGAATGTAACTGAAAACCCCCCCCTTTTAGACACACACACACACACAAACACATATTTACAGTCATATAAACCAGAGGAGCCCACAGACATCTCTGTATGCAACGCGTTGAACAACTAGAAGAAGAAACAAAAACATTTTTATGGAAATTCGCATGCATGTCAGATTTATATAGTTGGTCGTCGAGAACGGTTTGTTTAAACGGTGTGTGATACAAAAGATTTAGCAAAAAAATTAACAAAATAAATATTTTGAAATAAAGAATTTATTTTAAATAAAAAAAATTAAAGATTATTTGTATGAAATAAAACTAATGTTTAGAATTTTATAGAAAAAAATGCAAATAAAATAGTTTTTGTGATAAAAAATATTTTAGCAAAAAAATATATTTACAAAAAAATTTGCCAAAAATTTTTTGTTTCAAATAACATTTGAAATAAATGTGCATTTTGATACCCTGCCTAGTAACATAAATAAATATATCGCTTTTATTAAAGTTAATGTCTAAAAACTTTGCTTTTTATCGTGGCATAAGAAAACATAAATAAATATAAAAACAAGAGAACAAAAAAATATAAAAACATCAACAAAAAAATACATTAGCAATATAATATGCACAACTTTAAAGGAATAAAATCTTAAATATTGAATTAACAATTTCATTTGTTTGTTAAAAATCGGGATATAAATAGAAAGACAGATTCGTATTTGGGTGTAATTGTGATCTATGTTACCGAATACCATTTGGACTGTCAATAGCAAAGCTCCTCATAGAAGTCCCTGTTTATTTAAGTGATATTTCTTTACTTATCTGGTTTTCGACTAAAACAAATCCCGTTTACATGGACTTGGGAAAAATATCGATAAAATTAAAAAAAAAAAAATGACAATACTGGAGAAATAGGGAATATAAAGTAAATATATGAATCCATAAGACTTGGTTTATTTCATTATACCCTACACCACTTTAGTGGGTTTATTGAGTTAGTGCTGCTGTCTGTAACATACCTTAATATTCGTCCTATACCAATCGGCTTAGAATCGTTTTCTGAGTCGATTAAGCTATGTCCATCCGTCCGTCTGACTGGCTGTCCATGTAAACCTTGTGCGCAAGGTACAGGTAGCAATTTTCAAGATAATTGGATGAAATTTGGCACATACTCTTTTTTTGGCCCAAGGATAAAATCCGTCCATTATTTCGCCTAGCCCCCATACAATCTTACGCCCCCTAATAGAGCCTTTGGGCTCATAATTAAGTTAAATGTTCTATTATGTCAAAAAAAAGTCGGCAAAACTTAGTTTTATAGAACTTTTAATGACATTACCGATTTTTGTAATGTTCGGGCCTCATTTGACGTTAACCCTCATACAAACTCCCTTCACAAATTGACTTGAAGATTAAATTCTACATAAATAACTTTAAAGTAGACGTCAATTCCTCTACCAACATTTATAAGGATAGGTCCATAATTTTTCCTACTCTCCTTTGAGCCCTCTTGTAAAAAATCTATTTTTTTCCCAAAAATAAGTAAACATATTCCGGAATAAAGTTAAAAACAAATCAAATGCTTTATTTTTTAACATACAGACTGGTGTAGGGTATCATATGACCGGCTATGCCCGACTATACATTCATACTTGTTTTCTTTCTATAAACATAAAATTGATATTCGAAAGGGAACTGGAGTCTAGAGGAATTACAATAAATTTAAATAACAGTAAAGGAATGGCTCAATTATGAACCGATTCTAAATTTGATAACATAGCACATGCAATGTTTTATCCATCAGTCAGTATATACATACATTTTTAAAAATTTAACCAGGCTGAATCCAAATTCTTAAAATTTCATAAGGATCGGTCCATATCTCAACCATAGTAAAGATAACCAGTTTTATCAATCAGAGAAGCTAAGGGTCATTTTACATTTTTTGATATTAAAATCAGACCTCCGAATTTTTTCATCACATCAGGTTTTCAAGATTAATTTAGGTGAACCGCAAGGCCCTGTTCTTTGCGCTACCCTATTTGTTACCTTCTATGTCAAACTTCCAAATCTATCTACTCTTTTGATGATGACAGCAATGTCTATCATTCTTATTCATTCAATTATTGGCAAAGTCCTGTAGGGATTGGGCAATATGAATGAATCGCTCAATCACGACTCGATAAAAATCTCTGAATATGATCTTGTTAACATGATTTTAACAAGACTCAATAATGTTTTTTAACACATATCGGATAATGTTGTTCCATCTATATTTATGGGTGGTGTAAGTATTAAGGAATCGGAAACTTCACTTTTCAAGTGTCGAAAAAGCTTTCAAGTGCGTCGGTTATTTAAAACGGTGTAAGACATACTTTACATCATCTGATCGATACTATTATGGAATGTATGCATCTTCAATAAGGGAATTCGTTTCTAATACTCGTTTACTTTTAAGCAGTACACGACTCGCATTAAGAACGCACCCAAAAGTGGTCCATCAGACAGTGGACCGTCTAACACATTACAGAAGAAATTCATTCTTCAGCCGCACTGTTCGTATTTGAAACAAACTTCCCGCAGATGTATTCTGAAAGTCCTATTTGTCGGCTATAATAGGTCTGTTGAAAACTCGATAGGGATTTAAATTTTTCACAAATACATACAGTTAGGTCCTCATTAGATTATAAGACGATGTATATGTTCGACTTTATTGGACCAAATAACTAATCTATTTAACTTACAGATACTAAGTGTTTTAAGAGAAATTACTCTTCTTGAAACTCTGTTTAGCTGGGTCCTTAATTGACTCAAGACCCTGTTAAAAACCCAATTCCGAACATCATAATAAAACTTCTGCCGATAATTACTTATACATATAACATAAATATCGATAGAAGTATATAATCTTCTTAATCAAATAGTTCATCAGATCGTAGTAATTCCTAATCGATTCATAACGACTTTAGAATTTTTTTCAAATTTGAAAAACTTTTGTCCAGACCTTATACTACAGTCCATTTTATAATATAGTCTTGTTTATAAACTCCATATATTCTGGACTATAGCTTGGTATATAGTAGTCTATTGTGTACGATTGTTTGGATTATTATTTGGGCTAATACACCATAGTCTATAGTCAAATTTTTAAACTCAGGATTGAGGTTATAATGTCCGCTGGAAGTCCAATCTGTCGCCTATAATAGTTGGGATATCTAGAAGATGGTAGAATATAAAATTGAGCTATCAGATGACAAAAGACTTTTTTTTGAATTTTATGACATGAGAGATATTTGGCGAAAGTTGGGATACGTTGAAGCAGTTATTTGAAATCAGATGATTAGACTTTCAGTTAATATTTAAAATTTTATGTCACGATACTAGGAAAACCTGATGTTATTGTAAAAGGTTGAGACCAGATGCTGATTTTAACTAATTTTGAAAAAAAACAATTGAAAACAATGTCCTAAACGCAATTTAAAAACTAAATAGCATTTGCTTTTAAGAAATCATTCTTTTAAAGATATTTTTATATAGTAGATATTAAAATATGCTACAAAAAAAAAAAAAATAAATGAATTTTGTGTGTTTATGGTTTTTGGTTTTAGTTTTTTTTTTTTAATTTTCTTGTTTGTTCTCGTAAAAATATTCAAATTTCAAAAAAATCACAAAAAAGTTTAATAATATTTATGTTTTAAAAACTTAAATTTAGTTGTGGTGCGTAAGTCATGCTAAACAGAAGCTCGGTGCGACTCAAGTAGTATCATAAACAATTTGATACTAAAATAAAAAACTTGTGAAAATAAAGAACAATCATCAACAGAAAAATACTTATGATACATCACAGTGACGACATTAATTAAAAGTGATTTAATTTAAAAAGATAAGAATAACAACAACAACAAAAAAGAAAAAGAAAACTAAAGTGCAAAAAATAATACCACTTAAACTACTGACTGCATGTCTGTCTGTCGTTCGTTGCATTATTTTCAATTAAGACGAACAAAAAGTGCATAAAGTTCAAAGCGTATTTTTTCAAAAAAAGTTTTCGGCGAAACCAAAAAAATAAAAACAACAACCAAACTACTGCTACGTAGTATACGTGTCCCTTAAAGTTTTTCCGCGAGTGCAAATAATTTTTACATTTTCCTACAAACTCGTATAGTATGTGCTAAAAGTTATTCAACACCTTTTCTTTTGCAGCAAAGGCAAAAAAATCAAAAACTAATAGAGTTTTTTGTTTCCTTTAGAGGGATTTACATTTTCGTAAAATAATGAAAATGTCTCATCACAACAAAATTATCGTGCAATTGTTTGCCAGTTTGTGGTTGTTGTCTGTGTTGACAGCTCCCTCGTTGGCTGTTTATTGCCCCACAGGTTGTAACTGTTTTCAACGTACTGTTCGCTGTTTGCGTACCCATTTAACTGCCATACCAAAAGTACCACAAGATACCACAGTTCTGTAAGTATATTTCTCAACTAAAGCGCTATTTTTTCAGTTTATTTTTGTTTTTATTCCTCTGCATTCATTGAAATTTTTTTATTTTAGAAGCATTTTTCTTTTCATAGGATTTTTTTTTGGTTTTTAAACTTTTGTTTTTGTTTTTATCTATTACGCTGAAAATATTTCAAGTTTTTTTCTCTGACAAGTTTAATGCTGTTTTTCTCATTTTCGTTAAGGTTCATCACATGTTCATAAGTTTTTTTTTTTTAGGTTTTATACCCTACATTAGCCCCTGAGTCGTTTAATCGAAGTCCGACTGATCTTCTCTTCATTCTTGGCAACAATAGTATAATATCGTCTATATTCTAGTATAGTCTATAGTCTAGTCTATAGTCCAGTCTATAGTCTAGTCTATAGTCTAGTCTATAGTCTAGTCTATAGTCTAGTCTATAGTCTAGTCTATAGTCTAGTCTATAGTCTAGTCTATAGTCTAGTCTATAGTCTAGTCTATAGTCTAGTCTATAGTCTAGTCTATAGTCTAGTCTATAGTCTAGTCTATAGTCTAGTCTATAGTCTAGTATATAGTCTAGTATATAGTCTAGTCTATAGTCTAGACAGATTGATATAGAGTCTAGTCTGTAGTCATTTTATGAGGAGTATTTAAGATTTTTTTAGTTGCAAATGTGGTTTAAACTTTTGTTTTTATCGCAGAAAATTTCACATTTTTTCTTTTACATTAAAATTATATTATTTAAGAATTTTTTGTATAGAAATTGTCACTTTAACATCTGTTGTTTATAGTTTATGGGGTTTGTTTCGTTTTTTAAAATGGTTCATAATGAAGTAAATATGTGTGGAAAATTAACCCACAAAGACTTTCATATTTAACAAGAGTCATTTAACTGATCATTACATACCGTCTGAATGTCACAGAAGTAGTCAAATAAGTCATTACTTATAATGTGTTAAATAAATATGTACATGATCGTTAATCATCTTGCTTGCGAAGCTTTAAAAATTTTATAAAAAAATCCAAAATTTCAGAAAAGAACATAAATTGATATTACTGAGTCTATGGTCATATATTGATCAATATTTACGATTTGAAATGCTCTTATTTTAAAGATCTTGAAATTTTTAAAGTTTTAAGAAACTAGAGCGTTTAAAAACTTTATAATTTAAGACGACAAATTATTTTCTAAATTTTAGCAATCAAATGACAATTATGATTTTCCCAATACATGAGTTTTATGATTTTAATATACTTAACCATAGAGTAGGCTACTTAACCATATATTTACTTCGAAACACAAACACATGAAAACACTTAATGACATTTTTCATTTCATAAGTGAAGGTAGAAAATCCAACATTCAACAATAATAATATGGACTTCGATAAAACACACGAAAGAAAAATGTGTAAAAAATAAATAAATTTGTATAATAATAAAAGTGGAAAAGGTATTGATTTTTAACATTAACTTTAAAATGAGGATATCTTTTTATAAATAAACTAGCTTCACCCAGTGAACTTTGCTTTGGTTGCTAAAGTTATTCGTGCAAAATTTTGATATTCTAAAAGCCGTGATACACGGTTGTCAGATCTTACAACGTTGTCAGTAAAATGTTCAAAAAATGTCTACTGATCGTCTGAACTTTGAATTTTTCTTTTGCAACGTTGTCAGAAGAAGCATTACCGAAAATATTGCAAGACAATATTTGTAAGGTGACAGAATTAGACATTTTCTGCATATCTTACTGCCAACGTTGTAAGATCTAACAACCGTGTATACATAGTATAACTGTAATAGTTTCCAAGATAAACGAATTATTGTATTTAATTTAAATGGGAGGTGCCATGCCTCCTAATGCTAGTCCGTACTTTTTGTATTCATACTAAAGTAGCTACGTCAAAATTTGAGGGCTCTAACTGTTATTATTATCTCAAATATACGGATTTAATATTTTCTTAATGTAGGCATGGCTACTTGCCCACTTGAAATTTTAAAATAAGAAGTAACCTATTACCTATACCAGACATACAGGAATAGGTTGTGAAAATTTCTTCAAGAAAATCGTAAAGTTACACTCATTTGAATAAAATCCTCTATGACCAAAATGTCCAACTTTGACCCCTTCTAAGTATGGCAGTTCTTGATCGATAAATCTGAAAATTTGTGTCTGATCCAATAGTACTAACGTTTGTGAAAATTTCGTCAAAATCGATATTTTGAGTTGACTTTTTGACACTTGACATAAAAATTCCCATATAGAAAGAGGTTTGCATTAGGGCGGCCTCAATATAAAATTTGGGTGATGTTTTTAATAACGAAGTTTGCCCGCAGTTTGTAACCAAATGTTCATAGGGATTTGGAATCCTAAATAGTTCCTTTCACACATACAGGAATACAATAATTCTTAAACGATTTTGTTTCTCATTAAACTTTAATTTTCTCTTAAACGTGTTATATTATGGACCGATCTTCATGAAATTTTATGCATAAATTTCAGATTTCATAAAACTAGTTCATTTCGAAGTTTATTCCATACTATAGAATGATCGTGGTGAAAGTCAAAGTCATTTGTGATATTGCATTGATATATATATAGATATTCTTAAATTATGGGCTTTGAAGACATTTTCTGAGAAAGTTCATATATGGGCCGAAACTCATAAAATTCGACGGAATGATTAAAGTTCTTATAAAACTGGTATATGTTGAATTTCGTTGCTATACCGGCATTTCACTTTATGATCATTAAAATAATATTTTAAAAATCTATACCCCATGGTAAAATCGTGGACCTATATTTACATCATTCATGCTGAGTATATGGTTCACGATAACTTGCAAATACGTATAAAGTAAATAAATAAATAATTAATTAATTAAATAAATATCAAAGAGGTAATTTTTGCAATTTACACAAAAGATTTCCTAGGAAGTACATTAAAATTTGTTTTTTTATCACTATAATAAAAAAATAGTTAATTATAATCTCAGTGTGTGTTAAAGTAACTTTAAATACAAAAAGAATTATTTGGGTCAATAAACAATAAAACTTTTTCACTGATATAGTATATTTTTAAACCGATACACACAAACTACATAATGCTCTTGTATGCTCTTAAATACTTATACATGTATTGTAATTTAATCGTTAAATAATTTATTAACAAATCGCATAATTATAGCTTGTGTGTGTGTGTGTGGAAGGAATGGCTTATAAAAGCGGTTTTAAACGAGGTCATGTTTTATATCTTAATTAGACTTAAAGTTCCTTCCTAAACGAACTAGTTCTAGAAACAACTAAAAACATACTGCAGAAACTATTATTAGAAAAACTTAGGAGAAAATACTTTATTCAAAGTATTAGCTATAAAAGTTAAAATAATATTTAACATAACAATATTGTTATTACTTTACTTTCCATTAGAAAAATTATTTACTCTATGTACTTTACAATTTGCCAACGTATATTAAGTCTTTACTTCTTGATAGTAATTAAAAAACAATACTAAAATGATAATATTTTCTTTTATTGTTTAAATTATTTATTGTTTTCACATGTTATTGTAGGAATTTGCTATTGTTTAAATTTAATACAAATTAAATAATAGTTTTCAAAATAAGCAAAAGGGAAAAAGTATTTTTTTATTTAAAATATCAATCGACATTAATCTACAGGATCAAAACTGATTACATAATATTGTTTAAAATTTTAAGATTATGAAACCCGTTAAGTTCTGGTTCAGTTTTAAATCAGTTCTAGTTTAGTTCAGTTCAGTTCTAGTTCAGTTCTAGGTCAGATCTAGTTCAGTTCTAGTTCAGTTCTAGTTCAGTTCTAGTTCAGTTCTAGTTCAGTTCTAGTTCAGTTCTGGTTCAGTTCTAGTTCAGTTCTAGTTCAGTTCTAGTTCAGTTCTAGTTCAGTTCTAGTTCAGTTCTAATTCAGTTCTAGTTCAGTTCTAGTTCAGTTCTAGTTCAGTTCTAGTCCTATTCTAGTTCAGTTCTAGTATAGGTCTTGTTCAGTACTAGTTCAGTTATTGTTCTGTTCGGTTATAGATTTGGTACAGTTTAATATAAACTACAAAAATACACAACAAATATACTTTTTCCCTTACCCAATTAAACACTTGATGCTGTATTACAATGTCTACCCAAAAAAACTTCATGTTTAATTATGATTTTAATGCAAATATAAAAGATAATTTATCAACAACATCATCATTTAATGATAAAAATCTTTAAGCAAATAATTAATATATTATTTGTAACATTGTAATTAAGAAAAATGTGCGAAAAGCTAAAATATTTAAGGGATGAGTTATACAATGCTGTATTAACTAAATTGCTGTTGCCTTTGATTAAATATCTATTTACTCTGGAAATATAGATATTATTTTAAACTGTTAATAATTTACTATTTAAAAAATATTTTTAAAAATTAACACCCTCTATTTATAGTTTATTAAGCATTTTTACCAAAAAATTTCAACAATAAACCATTAATATATATAAATATTACATAGAATGCATGGAGTACAGTGTTATTAAACAATTTACAAATAGTATTAATTTAATAATTTTACAAAATATTTCATATGTTTCATATTACATTTATTTATTTTAATTTAATCCATGGTAATAAATTTAAATAATAATTAAATAAATTAGTTAGTATGTGTGTGCATTGTTCGGGCAATTATTATAATTATGATTATTACTGTATATATGTATGTCTACATAAATACATATAATCATAATTAAAATATATTTATAAAATTTAACAGCGTAATGGTTAAAGTGGTAAATACTAGTTATTATAAAAAATAGGTTGTTCCATAAAACAAAATGGAGGAAAATAAAAAAAGGAACCTAATGAAAACAAATAGGAACGAGAATAAAAAAGGAATATAATGGAAAATGAACAGGGTCTGATATAATGTCGCCTGTAGTGGACTATAGTCTGCACTATAATCTGGACTATAGTCTGCACTATAATCTGGACTATAGTCTGCACTATAGTCTGAACTATAGTCTAAACTATAGTCTGGACTATAGTCTAAACTATTGTCAGTACTATAGTTTGAACTATAGTCTGGACTTTAGTCTGAACTATAGTCTAGACTATAGGCTGCACTATGGAATATAGTCTGGACTATAGTCTTGAAAATAGTCTGGACTATAGTCTGCACTATAGTCTGGAGTATAGTCTGAACTATAGTCTGCACTATAGTCTGGACTATAGTCTGCACTATAGTCAGGACTATATTCTGCACTATAGTCTGCACTTTAGTCTGGACTATAGTCTGCACTATAGTCTGGACTATAGTCTGCACTATAGTCTGCACTATAGTCTGGACTATAGTCTGCACTATAGTCTGGACTACAGTCTGCACTATAGTCTGGACTATAGTCTGCACTATAGTCTGGACTATAGTCTGCACTATAGTCTGGACTATAGTCTGCACTATAGTCAGGACTATATTCTAAAGCCTGCACTATAGTCTGCACTATAGTCAGGACTATAGTCTGCACTTTAGTCTTGAGTGTAGTCTGCACTTTAGTCTAGCCTATAGTCTGCTCTATAGTCTAGACTATAGTCTGCTTTATAGTCTAGACTATAGTCTGCTTTATAGTCTGTACTGTAGGCTTTACTTTAGTGTGCACTGTAGTCTAGACAAAAAAAACTGGACTAAATACTACACTATAGTCTGGACTTTAGTGTTCATTAAAGTCTGGATTATAAATTCGATTTAGGTGTAGACTATATTGTCAACTACTGTTGATACTATTTGATCTTAATTTTTTTCAGGGAATACCCTTTTTCAAAAAAAAAAAAAAAAATAAAATAATTTGTTAAATTGTATTTCAACAACAATTAATAAATAATAAACATTTTGTCGAATTTAAAAGTCAAAAATGAAAAGGCTTTCGAAAGAGAGAGACCAATAACACGCCCCTTAAGTGGGAGTTGTAAAATTTTGCAATTTTATTTATTATATTTCTAAATAAAAAAGTTTTAATTAAATTTGTTAAATATATAGTTTTAACTTGAATTGTTTATAGAAGTGTTAGTTTAAAGTTAAACACAACACTGACCTCTAACCCCTGCCCACTAGTTTTTAGCTTATTACTTTAATGTTTAATAACTTTTTTTTTAAATATTTTTGAACAACTTTAAAAATTGTTTCATATTTACTTTTAATTAGTAGATTGTTATAAATATTTAACTTTACTTTTAATTAACAAATTGGCAATTTTTTTCTGTTATTTACCTTTAACGAACTAAATGTTTTGTTAGTGGAGAGTTTGTATGAGGATATACATATGTATGGATGTGAGTTTTTTTTTAAATAAGTTTAAATAATGTTGTGCATGGTACTCGGAAATTTACAACAATTTAAGCAGATTATTTAGGTATTTATATAAAATATTTTTTTTTTTTTGGTGAAAAAAATTAAATATGAAATTTTATAAATTCAAAAAGTTAAAAACTTTTCATATGTTGCTTTTAAATACTTATGTTGATAAAAACTTCAAATATTTAAAATAAGCTAAAGTTTTTTTAAATAATTTTTAATGTGTTATGGCACTTAAATAAAAAACAAAAATGTTAAATATAAAAATCGTATAAAAGTTTGGCGTTAAATGTTTGCACAATGAGATTATAACTAAACTAATTAGAGCATAAAGCAAATAGTTTACGCCGAGAAGTATGCACTAGTTTTGACACATTCGGATTGCAAACCAATCATGTCATAAGCGATTCTAAATAATAAGGGCGGTATACAGCTTGCATTATATTGCATATTACTTCTTTCGTTCTGCAATTCTAACGTTTTTACTTTTTTGTTTTTATATAATTATAAACATATTTTAATTAATTATTATTCATAAACATAAGCACTTTATATTGTTATTAACAAATAGAAAAAAGCTTTTATTTATTATAAATCAATTATAGTTATTGACATAATTGATTAATTAATTGTGTGCTTAGTATTATGTTTTTATTATAAAAAGTGCACTTTTTATTAAATAAATTTATGTTTTATATTAAACAAAAAGCCAACAAAAAAATTAAATATTTATTAAATTATGTCTGCTACAGTCTACTATAGTTTAAACTCTATATGGACAAAAAAATAGTCTGGACCTTAAACTAGAATATAATCTAAACAATAGTCTGCACTATAGTCTGAAATATATTCTAAGTTATAGTCTGGACTATAGTCTATACTATAGTCTGGTCTATAGTCTGGACTATAGTCTATACTATAGTCTGGTCTATAGTCTGGACTATAGTCTATACTATAGTCTGGACTATAGTCTATACTATAGCCTGGACTATAGTCTATACTATAGTCTGGACTATAGTCTATACTATAGTCTGGACTATAGTCTATACTATAGTCTGGACTATAGTCTATACTATAGTCTGGACTATAGTCTATACTAT
The DNA here is from genome assembly GCF_022045245.1 of Lucilia cuprina. Taxonomy (NCBI): domain Eukaryota; kingdom Metazoa; phylum Arthropoda; class Insecta; order Diptera; family Calliphoridae; genus Lucilia; species Lucilia cuprina. The sequence goes on along the minus strand of NC_060953.1, from coordinate 47,431,749 downwards.
AGTCTGGTCTATAGTCTATACTATAGTCAGGACCATAGTCTATGCTATCGTCTGGACTATAGTCTATACTATAGTCTGGACTATTGTCAATACTATAGTCTGGACTATACTATACTATAGTCTGGACTATAGTCTATACTATAGTCTATGCTATAGTTCAGACTATAGTATAGACTATAGTCTATACTATAGTCTGAACTATAGCATAGACTATAGTCTATACTATAGTCTGAACTATAGCATAGACTATAGTCTATACTATAGTCTGAACTATAGCATAGACTATAGTCTATACTATAGTCTGAACTATAGCATAGATATAGTCTATACTATAGTCTGAACTATAGCATAGACTATAGTCTATACTATAGTCTGAACTATAGCATAGACTATAGTCTATACTATAGTCTGAACTATAGCATAGACTATAGTCTATACTATAGTCTGAACTATAGCATAGACTATAGTCTATACTATAGTCTGAACTATAGCATAGACTATAGTCTATACTATAGTCTGAACTATAGCATAGACTATAGTCTATACTATAGTCTGAACTATAGCATAGACTATAGTCTATACCATATTCTGAACTATAGCATAGACTATAGTCTATACTATAGTCAGAACTATAGCATAGACTATAGTCTATACTATAGTCTTAACTAAAGTATAGACTATAGTCTATACTATAGTCTGAACTATAGCATAGACTATAGTCTGAACTATAGCATAGACTATAGTCTATACTATAGTCTGAACTATAGCATAGACTATAGTCTATACTATAGTCTGAACTATAGCATAGACTATAGTCTATACTATAGTCTGAACTATAGCATAGACTACAGTCTATACTATAGTCTGAACTATAGCATAGACTATAGTCTATACTATAGTCTGAACTATAGCATAGACTATAGTCTATACTATAGTCTGAACTATAGCATAGACTATAGTCTATACTATAGTCTGAACTATAGTCTATACTATAGTATGAACTATAGCATAGACTATAGTCTATACTATAGTCTGAACTAAAGCAGACTATAGTCTATACTATAGTCTGACTGTAGTCTACTGTAGTCTATACTATAGTCTGACTGTAGTCTACTGTAGTCTATACTATAGTCTGGACTATAGTTAATACTATAGTGTAGAATCTAAACTATAGTCTGAATTAAAGTCTGAATTGTTATCTGAACTATAGTCTGAACCACAGTCTGAACTATATTCTGGATCATAGTCCATAATATGAACTATAGTCTGATCTATTTTATGAACTATATTCTGGAATATACAGCAGTTTTGTAATATAGTATGAACTAAAATCTGAAATGTAGTTTGAGCAATAGTCTTGATTAAAGTCCAGACTACAGTCTAAACTATAGTCTGGAATATAGTCTTAACTAAAATCTGGACTATGGTCTCAGCAATAGTCTGGAATATATTATGGACTATAGACTGAACTATAGTCTGGACTAAAGTCCGGACTACAGTTTGAACTATAGTCTGGAATATAATATGAACTAAAATCGGGACTATATTCTGAGCAATAGTCTAGATTGTAGTCTGAGCAATAGTCTGGAGTATTGTTAGAACTTAAGTCTGATCTAAATTCAGACTAAATTGTAAACTGTATTCAGATTAATAATCGGAACTATCGGACTATAAACTAAGCGATAGTCTGGACTATGGTCGAAACTATAATCTGATTTATAATCTGAACATTAGTAAGAACTATAATCATGACTATAGACTAAAGTATAGTCTGTATTAAAGACACAACTATAGTGTAGACTAAGGTCTTTCCACGGAGCTATGTTCAGGACTTTTGTCTAAGCTGTAATCTATACTATTAAGACTATAATTTGAATTATAGTTAGAATATTTTCAAGGCTATAGTGAAGTTACCCTGATGTACCGATTTAAATTTCTCTTTTGCATTTCCAACTTGAATTTCTACACAAATTTTAAACCTTAAACTGGTCTTTTTTTATATTATTATTATTATTTTTTTTGTGGCGGCAAATAAGAAATTTCAACATTTATTGCATTGACTCGTAGCAAACATTTTCGTGAATATAACAAATACATAAATATGCTTTTAAATAATCTATGATTGTTTGGGGAATAGTTTAGTTTACGAGAACAAAAAAAAAATAAATAACGAACAAAGTAAAATAGAAAAAATGAACCAACAAATTTATTGTATTTTAACTTTATTTGAAATATATGTTTGTATATAAGAACATATATTTACGTAAAATTTTTTAATCGAAAAAATGTTTACTGACAACAGTTTATGCTGCACCATAAATAACTTTATTATCTAGTTTTAGTTTTTATTCTTATTTTCTATATTTTTCGATTTATTTGCATTGCCATTTTGTTATATTAGTCGATTTAAGTTTTGGTTGTGTTTTTGCAAATAATCTTTAAATATTAATATCTCGTCAGTATTTAAAAATTTATTGAATGAAAAATTTTTATTATTTAAGAAAAGAACTGTAGAAAGTAACTGAATCGATGGAAAAGAAAATGGAAATAATTTATACAAATTTTGCATAGAGAACTTTGACATTTATTAAAGGTTTTGCATAGAGAACTTTGACATTTATTAAAGGTTTCTTTATATGGGAGGTGCCACGCCCATTTTGTACCCATATGTAGCCGTTGAACTTTACTTTGCACAAGTAATCGAGGTATCAAATATCTGTCTATTGCTGCCTTGTTGCTTAACTTCTGAGATGCAAAAACATCACTTCCGTTTACAACCACTTCCGTTGGCATCTGTTGAGACTGCAACAGCGCCTATAGAGGTAACCGGAAGATCGATGTACGAATTCATCAAATAAGCCGAGACTTTGTTCTTAATCATTGGGACAAACTGTGGTTAATCAGATTTTACTCCGAACATACTTGGAGAAGGATGGTGACATTTGTATAAGATACCTTTCATCGATCTCCATTAATACAGCACACTTCTCATTTATCTCATACATTTATATGACAAAAAAAAACATACGACAGATAAGCGTCCGCCTATCTGCCTCTGTGTTGAAATCAATTTTCTGAATACCCGAGATATCTACGGGATCAGAATTCCTTTTTCCGAATACTACAGAGATACAGCGAAATCAGTGATCACTTTTATTTTTTATTATAAATTTGTTTTTTGAGTAAAAACATAAAAGTCCGTCTTTCAGGAAAACTATAAGAGATACAGCAATGATAAGCGATATCTGTGATCACTTTACCGATTTTTTAAGTGAAAATATAAAAGTCCATTTTTCTCGAAAACTATAGAAAATACAGACAAAACAATCGAAATCTGTGATCACTTTTTTTCTACAAACTTCGATATTATGAGTGAAAATATAAAAGTCCGATTATCTCGAAAACTATAAGAGATACAACCAAAACAATCGGTCTTTATAAAGGGGGGTAAAGTGATCACGGGGGTTTTATATTGAAGACCCAGAAACAGAAATATACCACCGATTACCTAATCATAACATAAGCTTCCAAGTAGAAGTCTGTGCAATAACGGAGTGTGTAAATTGGATAAGAATCAATATGGCGCCGACAGCCCTTAATATATTTAACGACATCCAGAATCCAATGAGGGCGATATCAGGCCATAGAACTAAATCTAAGACTTAAGTAGTGGATTGTAAAAAAGCTTTAACACGGGCGAATGTAATAGCTGATAAACGCAAAACCATTCGACGCAACAAAATTTGAATTAAATATATGGGTGAGAGAATCCCATAAGGCCTCTTGGAATAATGAAACGTTCCAAGATCCTTTGGTGACCCTAATGAGAACAAGATGAGAAATCTAATCAAAATGAACAAGTCTGAAGTTAGTATGATGGTATGTATTCTGAGTGGACACTCAAAGTTGGCCGTGCGTATTCAGACGATTGTAGAGCATGTGGAGAGGACAGTAAAACTTTGGAGCGCTTTCTTTGCCACTGTCAGGCATTCGTCAAAGTTAGTTCTACGTATCTTGAAAGTGATGTTATTCCAAAAATAACATTTCTAACTAACATTGATTGGAAAATTCTTAGGTATTGCGTCCAGGAAGCTAAGCTTCTGAACAATGATAAGTGATGTACTCAGTGAACATTTTCGTCCTGGCCCGATTCATTCTTCTATCAATCTACCTATCTAAACAAATTTTCTTTTTTAAGAAAATTTTGTTAAAAAAATCTTCTTGATCAACATCAACCTTTTCAACTTTTCTAAATGATTTATTTGCTTTATTTTATTATTCTCCTAATTGTTGGCATAATTTATATTTAGATATTTTTAAAAAATTTCTAACAAATAAACTAAACTATTTTTTTAACAATCCAATAATTTTCATTTAAAATGCAATATTTATTTAAATTTTAGTAAACATATTATTTAGATATTTATAAACAAATACTCATTGTTTATTTATTTATGTTTGAAAATTTCAAGCTAAATATCATTTAAATGTATTTATAATGACTTTTGTGCGATAATTCTTTAGAAATTCGCAAATGTATGAGGATGATGACGATGAATTCTATTGGCAAAATATTTAATATTATTTTTGCTAAACATTTAAATATTAACAAAAATTATATGTAGATGCAAAAACAAAAAATACATTTTGTGCTTTTTTTTTAATATGTCTCAAATTGAATTACTAAATGTTATTAGAGAAAAGACAACAAACAACACATGGGAAACAAATGTGTTGAAAAAATAAAGTTTTCATTAAAAGACACACAAGTTAAAAGTTTTGATTGAATTTATAAATGATGTCATTGCAATCATTTAATTTTTATTTTTTTTTTTTTTCATTTTTGCACTCGCAGAAGAAAACGAAAAAGGAAATTTTATTGGAAATTTTGTTTAAGACATTTAATATTTTTAAATAATTTAAATAATTTAAATAATTCAGGTTTCCCAGTAAGTTGAATCTTAATTTAGAAGTATCAATTGAAGAAACAAAAAGTACCACCGTAAAAAATACTATTTGAATGACAAAAAACAATAACATAGATAAAAATATAGATACATTGATAGATAGATAGATAGATAGATAGATAGATAGATAGATAGATAGATAGATAGATAGATAGATAGATAGATATATAGATAGATAGATAGATATATAGATAGATAGATAGATAGATAGATAGATAGATAGATAGATAGATAGATAGATAGATAGATAGATAGATAGATAGATAGATAGATAGATATACTCAATTTCGTAATGGTCGGTTCTTAATTGAACGTAGTCCTCTGCCAAAGTTCCTCCTAGAAATTGTGTTTAACGTTCACATTTCATTTTTAACCATTAATATCCCGAAAATTGCATTAAATAAATCTCCTTTTCATTGATTAATAAAATCATGATTAAAGTATACAAAAAATACTTTTTTTGAGGAGGTTACCTTAAATACTATATTTTTATTAACTTAAGGAAGTTCCTTTTTGGAGACCCCAGGAAATTAAGTTTATTGTAAACCCTCTTCATCTTAAATGTGTTTTAATTAATTTATTCCCTCTCTCTTTAATTAAATATGTTTCTTTTTACATCATCTTTAAAAAAACATCTGGCGAACTTGAAAATGTAAAAAAGCAAAAACAACAACACAATCAGTATTCTTTATAAATTCTTAAATTACATTGAAATAATGTTAATAAGATTTATCTCACATTTTTCAAAGAAGAAAAAAAAAAAAACAAACGAGAGAAAAAACACAAGCGTGAGCCAATGTAATTTGAAATGGTGATGACGGAATGGGGGCGTTGCATAAAAAAATGCATAAAACAACAACAGTATATATGGTTTTTCGGCTTCATTTTATGATCATAATTATTTCACATACCACCCCTTAGCATTATTTGCATCACCAGCTATTGTTTGTTTGTTTTTTTGTAGTATTGTCCAGATGCAGTCAGTTGCCGTAGTAAATTTTGGTGTTGATACGATACGTCTTTTTTTCGTAATATTTTTTTTCATCACTCTATACCCCTGTGTCAGTTATTTTGCAATAACACTCTCTGGCACTAAAAATGTGCAAAAATTTATATATTTTTTGTTGTTGTTGTTTGTTTAATTTAAATGAAATTATTTGTATACTGGAAAAGCATTTTTGGCATACTTTCAACTGTATTAACTTAAATACTGATACTGATACTACTACTACAACTACTAATACCACTAGTAGTATGTGCAAGTAAAGTACTACTTAGTACTAGTAGGTACTTACTAATGTTGGGGGCATTTCATATGAAATTTTCGTGGTTTTGAGTTCTTTTTGTAAGCAATAATATTTTAAATTGCAAGGTATATATAAAATACAGTAAACTACTGCTGCTGGCCTAATGGGTTCTAGAACCTGGTTTCGATATTATAGAAAAAAACTCAAAAAATAGATTTTTATTATAACATTAAAAGCTAGACAACGCTTTAGTTTAGCCAGAAAAAGGACTTTTATGTTTTCACTGAAAAAATTGCTTTTGGTGAAAAAATCAATTTCTGGTGAGAAATTAAAGTGATCACAGTTTTTCTTTCTTTTCGCTCTAGCGCCTCCAGTTTGTCAGAAAATGAGCTTTTATGTTTTCAATCAAAAAAAACGATTTTTGGTATGAAATTAAAGTGATCACAGATTTTCTTTATTTTAGCCCTAGCGCCTCTAGTTTAGCCACAATATGGACTTTTATGTTTTCATTCAAACTATCGATTTTTGGTAGGAAATAAAAGTGATCACAGATTTTCTTCCTTTTTGCCCTAGCGCATCTAGTTTAGCCAGAAAATGGACTTTTTTCATGTTTTCACTCAAAAAATCTCAAATAGGTGGTCACAGATTTCCTTTCATTTTGCCCTAGCGCTTCTAGTTTAGCCAGAAAATGAACTTTTATGTTTTCACTAAAAAAAATCAAGTTAAAGTGATCACAGATTTTTTTATTTTTGCTCTAGCGCCTCTAGTTTAGCCAGAAAATGGACTTTCATGTTTTCAATGAATAGATGGATTTTTGGTAGGAAATAATGGTGATCACAGATTTCCTTTCTTTTTGCCCATTAGCCAGAAAATGGAATTGTATGTTTTCACTCAAAAATTTTTGGTTGGAAGTTCACAGATTTTCTTTATTTTTGCCCTAACGCCTTTAGTTTAGTCAGAAAATGGACTTTTATGTTTTCACTCAAAAATTTTTGGTGGGAAATTAAGGTGGTCACAGATTTCCTTTCTTTTTGCCCTAGCGCTTCTAGTTTAGCCAGTTTATGTTTTCACTCAAAAAATCGATTTTTGGTGGGAAGTTAGGGTGATCACAGATTTTCTTTGCTCTAGCATCTTTAGTTTAGCCATAAAATGGACTTTTATGTTTCACTCAAAAATCCGCTTTATGGTTGGAAATAAAAGTGATCACAGATTTCCCTTCTTTTTGCTCTAGCGCCTTAAGTTTAGACAGAAAATAGATTTGTATGCTTTCACTGAAAAATCTGATCTTAAATCTTCTTTCTTTTCGCCCTTGCGCTTTTAGTTTAGCCAGAAAATGGAATTTTTACATTGTTTGTGCAGTATTTATCAAAATTCTTCTACATAAAAATATTTGATGTCCATTTCAAACTCATATCATTTGGAATTAATTCCAAATGCAAAAAACATTCATTGGCATACATAGATCCTACATGTGAACTTCTAAAATATGCACTAGTAATTGGTGTTAAAACTTTTGTTTGACAACCAAAAACCTAGCTATATAAAAAAAAAAACATTTCAATATATATTTGCGAATATTTGTCTGACTACTGTCAGTTGAATATGCGGCAACCATGAAATGTGTTACAAATTGAAAATGGGGTATTCGAATAAAAATAAAAAAAGATAAAGTAACAAGTATTTACTCTCGTAACTAGGGATGTAACTATAAGTACGTACATATGTACGTTATCAAAGTAGTACAATATTATGTTTCATAATGAAATGTTTCTTTTATGGTATTTTATAAATTGGAATCTATTTAAAATTTTCCCATTTCTTTTTTTTTTGCCCCCAGTATGTATGTACTCTGTGTATAATGCAAATATGTTTGTAATTATTTTCTTGTTTTTATAATATTAAAATTTCATTTAATTATAACTGTATATACAATCTAGGCATTTGAAAATAGTTTTCTTGGAAATTGCTGTAATTTCGAAAAATTTAATAGAGATATTTTAGTAGAAAGATCTTAATAATAACGTGTGAGTTAAAATTTTTGTTACAGTAACAAAATATATGAAAAAAAATCACTCAAAGTACTCGCACGTTATCTAGAAACAAGTAAAGTTTTATACAAATATTTGGTATCATTGAAAACCTTACGACTTAGGCTAAAAACTTCAATAGATATATAATAAAACGGATCTTTTGTTAGAACATAATGACCGCAGAAGGAAAAAAATCACTTTTATAGATTTGAAGGAATAAAGATATCGGAACTAAATTTTGAACAAAGATATATCCTTCTATCCTCGATAGTAAGCGAGTTCAATCGGATGCCTTGTAGCCCATTGTGCAATCCTTACAAAAGTCATTCCCTAACATTGAGAGTATGATTTCACTCCCAAATTTCGTTAACTACTTGGTTCGTTCAGTCTCCGTAAAAAACAGCATGTTCTTCTAATAAAGCCGATCATGTCTATTAGTGACACATCCCTGAGATACTTAGTCCAGATCTTGTAAAAGAGGTCTTCTAAGATAGAGTAGTCTGTGCTCTTCTAAGTCACATAAAATGTGTTCTAATTCCACTTCTTCTTCGTCCAAGCAGCTTATGTTAGATGAGTTGCTTGCTAGTAAGCGAGTTTACTTGGAGGCCTCGCAGCACATTGTGATAACCTTAGAACAATGTTGCCCAAAATCTCGATTCCCATCACGCGAGATAGGCAAGAATATTCTGCTGATGTTGCTTACTTTTTGAGCATGTGTTAGTTGATTATCTCTCAACTTACAAAACAAAATCAACTCAGTTGCTGATCAGCATTTGTCGAAGTATGATCTGTACGCAACTTTTTTAAATTCCACACAGAAATACAACAACAAAATTTTGAGCTGAAAGTTTTTTATATATGAACTTTAAGGTACGCTGTCCATAATATCAATTTGACAGTTAGTTTGCAGTCATTTTATTAGTACAGTTTTATTTTGAGTTACATTTTGTTCTCTGCTGCTTTACCAATACAAATGAATGTGTAACAGTATGTGTATGGGCAGCACTGCCTTAGAATTTCCATTCTCTGATGCTTATGAATGGCGAGTTTACTCGGTGGTCATTCTCTAATATTGATAGTATGATTTCCCTCCCTAATTTCGTTAACTACTTGGTTCATTCGGTCTCCGGTGAAAACCAGCCGGTGCTTCTAATAAAACCGACCATGTTTATTAGTGACACATCCCGGAGACAGTCTAGATTATAGAAAAGAGCTCTACCAAGATAGAGTAGTCTGTTTTCCTATAAGTTTCATAAAAGGTGTTGTAACGATTCCACTTCTTCTTTGTCCAAGCAGCTTTAAAAGTAGCTATTACATGGATATCTTATACGTTCCGATATAAGTCCATTCATATAGTTATAAACCTAATCGAGTTCAGACTAAGAGACAAGAGAGTCTTTGTCCTATCTGTTGGACCTACACCACTATAGTGGGGGGTAATGTTTTTAACGCACAAAAATACTGATTATACACCCAATTTAAAGTTGATCCAATCCGATCCACTAATAATCTATTTTTGTGTCGATTATGATATGTACATCAGTTTGTCCGTTTGTCTTGTTGCCTTGTGCGCAAGGTACAACCGCTATGTCCAACCGCTCGTCTGTCTGTCTTCATGGCTGGCTGTCTTTTTGCGTAAGGTACAGGTCGCAAGGGAGTCCAAGTCCTATCTGTTGTCAGAGTGGGTCTACACCACTATAGTGACGAGTGTATTGTACGTTCGTGCTATGACAAAATTGGCACTTATAAGTTGTATATAAGTATAAATGACAAAGCTGATTTTCATAATGATCGGCCCTTATGTGACCTTTGCCCCCATACAAACCCTTCTTTTAAAAAGGAATTAAACGTCCAAAATTGAGCTATAACTGTTAGTTTCACAATGAGACTCTACATGACTAATTGTTATTTAAAATATATTATTTTATGAAATTCAATAAGGATCTTCGTAGGAGGATATATATAGACCGATCCTCACAAAAGTTGGTAGCGCGATTTTGACTCATACAAAAGTGATTTATTTCAAATTTTATAGTTGTGCTCTCATTTCATAGCCAATAGTTAATAAGCGTTAACGTAATTTTCTTAAAGGGAACCTTATATGGAGTTTAAGGTGAATGAAGGGCCGATCCTCACAAAAGTTAGTAGGGAGATTTTGGCGCATGCAGAACCTGTTTACATTGAATTTCAACGCTGTACTTGCATTTCTGCGCCAGTAATGAGCGTTAGAATCATTTTCTGAAGGATACCTTACTAAAAGGGGAATAGAATCACATTTGTTCAGATTAGACATCTTTATGTGGAATTTCATCATCATAGTGATATTTTTAAATCAGTTATACCTCTTTAAACTGTTTACGGGGATCACTTATATGGGTCCTATGCAAAATATGGTTAAAAACAAACAAACAAACCTTACCTATAGGTAATATTTGTGTGAAATCTCTCTTCGTTCGAACCCGATAGTGCTCTTAACAAACAAATGGACGGACATTGCTATATCGCCTTAGAATTTAGTCACGATCCAGAGTATACATATATATAAACATTTGTAGGTGTCTTAATTTAAGAATAAAAAAAATAAAACTTAATATCTATCAAAGCAAACAAGATAACCCACACAGGTAGGCGTATTTTTGTAGATTTTCATAAGAAGTAGTTGTTGTTTAAAGTTAACTTTGAGAGACTGTCCACCGGCACACATTCCGCCCTCGATCACCTGCAACTGTCAATTAACATGAACTGAAATCAACTCAGCTACAAAAATGTGAAATTTGATTGCGATATATCAAATAGTTTCAGAAAAAAAACATAAGTTTCTAAACCATTTTGGATAGGAAAAAACACTCAGATTTAAGGGGTACACTAACGAGAGCGAGAGGACGAGAATCCTACTCGAAATGAGCTAATGTCATGTTAATATGATGATACATATTCTGAGTGGACACTCAGTTAAACGGAGCAGCTCTTTCTTTGCTAATTTTCAGAATTTTGTCTAAATTAGATTTAAATATCTTGGAAGTGTTCCAGATATAACGTTGCTCACGAATAATGATAGGACAATTCTTACGTTCAGAAAACTGAGATTCTAAACATTGGAAGATAATACATTTATTTGATACTTTATAAGATTTAGTTTAAATATCTCTAACTGGACTTAATCCTATCCATCGATATATTCATCGATATATATTAAAAAAAATTCATGTCAGTTATGTGATAACAATATTTCACCTTCAATATATATATACATGTACATTTGTAATTCCTAAAACCATATTTATTGTTCACATTTTTTTTGTTCTATTCCTATGTTTGTGAATATAAAGAATTAAATGATTTCTGACAGTGATTGGCTATTACTTCATATTGTTATGGACAATGAGAAAGTTATAGAGTAACAGTTGTGTCAAAAGTCCATTAAATAACATGTTTTATGCTGACATTTGTCTTTTCTCTCTATGGATTTACAGACAGTAGGCGGGTTCAAAAAACAAAAATAATTAGTCATTGGTAGGCAAAATTATGCGTCGTTGAAAACTAATGGCGGCGGCCAAAAAACAGTTGTCTATGGGGGGTAAAGGAAAAATGTCTTAAATATTAATAAACTCAACAAAATTTTTAAAACGTTTGATAAAAACTACCTCTTTTTTTGCGTTAATGATAGCTATTGTTTAAGATCTACGCCGTTCAAATTAAAAACGGCTTCATGGAATACGTTGACAGCCAACAAACACTATATAACTATAATGTAAACTTAAGTAAATTTTAAATAAAATTGTCAAAGATTTTATAACAATATAGGACGACTCTTTTTAAGTCCACGTAATTAGAATATTTTCCCAAGAAACAACTGGTAGCATTAAACGGCGTTTATTCCGTCGGCAATTCAACGCAGAAGTCTGGATTTAAATTTAAAGACTTATTTTCAACCTATCTACTGTTCATAAATGTTTTAGCTTATACAAAATCCCAAATGGATACTAAGTAATCGTTTAATTGGTTATTCTATATTTACACTCAAAACAAACCACCACAAACATACATCCATATATACACATGAGACAAATATTCAGTATGACATTTATGTCATCATAATATTGACAATATTGAGTATAAAATTTCATTGTTCTTAAATGAAACATATTATTTTGACGCAAGAACAGACTACTGCACATTTACGTGAACAGTTTGAAACATCTTGACGTGAAATCCTGAAATATTGACAGTTTTTTGTATTATTTGGAAAATAGACACGTTCTTTGGTAGGTAGATATATAGATAGTTAGATAGATAGATAGATAGATAGATAGATAGATAGATAGATAGATAGATAGATAGATAGATAGATAGATGGATGGATAGATAGATAGATAGATAGATAGATAGATAGA
>NC_060953.1:47417962-47419011 GCF_022045245.1 Lucilia cuprina | reverse complement strand
ATCTATCTATCTATCTATCTATCTATCTATCTATCTATCTATATATCTATCTATCTATCTATCTATCTATCTATCTATCTATCTATCTATCTATCTATCTATCTAACTCTCTATCTATCTATCTGTCTGTCTGTTTATCCGATTTACCTTTGTCAATCCATCTGTCTGTCCATGTAAACCTTGGTCTATTATTCACCTAGGTTTATGTTAATTGTGTTTATATACTAATTTTCTTCCGAAATTAGCATTTCTTTAACCCAACAATTGATTAAATATTCTTTGTTCTCCTTACAATTTTTTTTTACAATTATTTCTATATACCTTACGTTTTAATGTGCATGTCGAGTACAGGGAAAAAGTAAGTAATTCTTATACTGATGATATGCACAAAATGTAAATATTATTTCAATCATAAGTTCTATAGTTTATATTTTTTCTGGATCTATTATTATGTTATAGTATTATTACTTTTAAACTTAAGAAGGAAAGCAGAAGATACAAATTGTATTTCTTAACTTAACAAAAGGTTTTCTTATATATTTATGCAACAGTAAATGAAAACTAAGAAAATGAGATATTTTTATTATGGTTTTATGCCCCTCTTGTACCTAAAATAAGATTTATTTATTTGATTTTTTTGTCGGATTTCAGTGTATTCTCTTATAGTAAATATAACAATAGTTGACAGAAAAATATAAAAAAAATCTATAGATTTATTTACAATAACTCGATTATACTCGTAATAACTAGAAAGTATTATATAAAGCGTAACAGAATAGTTACTACAAAACACTTGTCGACTAATTTTATAGTAAAAAATTTTTCTTTTTATATTTTTCTTGTTTTATAACTCTGAAATTTAGAATTTAGTTTTATATTTCTTTAAAATTTAACATTTTTCTTAAATATTTACTTTTAATAACTGATACATGCTTTAGTTATGAAGGGTGTGAAGTTAAATTCGTCGGCCAGATACGTCCCACAACACATTTGTCAAATACGTTCCACATACTGTAAAATTCGTTTTCATATTAAATTAATTGATTTTT
>NC_060953.1:47401834-47417862 GCF_022045245.1 Lucilia cuprina | reverse complement strand
TCTAGTTCTGTTCTAGTTCTGTTCTAGTTCTGTTCTAGTTCTGTTCTAGTTCTGTTCTAGTTCTGTTCTAGTTCTGTTCTAGTTCTGTTCTAGTTCTTTTCTAGTTCTGTTCTGGTTCTGTCTTAATTCTGTTCTACTTATGTCCTACGACATATTGTTTCTGTATATACCTAATCTACATATGTGTGAGTAATATTGTTATTGTTGCCATAGTTGATTGTAGTGTTTTAAGAAGAAAAAATAACAACAGACTAAGAGAAATTATACACTCGCATGAATATCCCGAATAAAATTTATTTACATATGAACCTTGTAAAATTGACACACATACAAACATATGTATGTTTACATGTATCTCTATGCATGTATTTTTGTTATTTTATGAACAGTGTTTTGTTATTTTTTGTAATATTACTTCATTTGTTATTATTGTATGTTCAACTACTACTCGTATGTAGGATAATAAAACTTTATGTTTATCCTTGTTTCAACTCTTTGTAAATTACCTGGCTTTTTGCTACTGAAAGCCTTCATCCAATTAGAGTTTATTCTATGTTATGGTTGTTGGTTTTTTTTTGTGTTTTTATAATATTTTGTTGTATTGTATTTTTTTATTAGATTTTTGTTCGTTTTCATATTGTTTATGGCTTTGTTTACACTTAGTTAACTGAAACAAATGAAAATAGTTTTGTTTTTTGAAATACACATACAATGTAAACAATATGTCCTCTGACTGTCCTGCTTTGACAGTTTGCAAACATATAAAGTATTAAATGCGAGAGTTTTGGTGACAGTACAAAAGAAATTTGTAAAGAATATAGAACTTAAGTTTATGTTTTTGTTAATGGTTGAAAAAAGGGAGATTTCTTTTAAGTCTTAAAGTTAAAAAGAATTTCCTAGAAAAGTGAAATTTTTGAGCATTTTTCATTTATGAACATATGAACTGTTTTTTCTACAATAAATATTTAACATTTATTTTATCTTAACGACCACTTGACCTACAATTGAGAATTTTCATGAATATATTTTTTCTTTAAATGCCATCTGTCAAAATTCCCAGCTGCACTGTCATTCAAATTTTGATTGACAGTTATGGAATTTGTGTGCATTTTTTGTATAAAAGCGCGAAATATGGAGCAGTGATTTAATTGAAATACATTCATTTCGAAATATGTAAAAAAATTGCTGTTGCCTGATTATTAATGAATAAGTTGTATGTTTTAATAAGATGTAAATTGAGCAAGAACTAAGCAAATAATACAGGAAAATATACAAATTTTAAGACTTTACTCTCCTTCTATAGACTATAAGAAACTCCTTAACAAAATTCTAGAAAGTTACATTTTTTCATAATTTTTGTTACACCCTAATTTTAGGCACAAACTTTAACTACCTCTACCTTTAAAAATATGTTAAAAAATTTTATGCTGTAAACATGAATTATTTTAAATAACATGAATAAGTAATTTAAAATTTATTCGCTTGTAAATATTTATATGTTTTTATTATTATACGTATATTTTTTGCATTTATATTTTAATAAAGAATATTAAAATGCAGACTGCTAATCACCCTGGATCATATGAATTCAAACATGCATAGAATATGTTGTAGACTTTATATCACCAATTTAATTCCATTTAGTAAATACATATTTTTTTTTTTACAAAACAATGTAAAATAATCCATTTAACATGAAATATTATTAAATGGTTTTAAAACACTTTGCACAATGGGAGAGAAACAAATTAAAGGAGGAAGTTTTTTTGTAACGAGATCGATCGTTTTTAGTAGAAAACTTATCAGTAATGAAATCATGTTTAGAATGCATTTCATTGATATTCAATATAGTTTTCTTAAGAAAACTGATCATTCATAAAATTTTCTAGAAATAACTGGTTGATGGTGAAATTTTCGAGAAAAACAAAAATTTCAATGGGAAAAACTGCTTGTTGATAACGTACTGGACAGTAAAGTGATCAATGATGTAATTTTCTAATCCAACAGAACGTTTAAAGCGCTTTAAAAAGAGATGTGATCGCTGATAATGTTTCTTAGAGAAAAGCCAGTTCATAAAGTTCAAGTTTTTATAGAAAAATGTTCACTTAGTTTTTTTCTACAAAAGTGATCAATAGTAAAGTCCTTTTATGACAAATGATCACTGATCAAATAAACTATAGAAAAGTGATAATTAATGAATTTTTCTAGAAATAACTGATCGATAGTAAAATCGAAAAACTGATCGTTGATAACGTATTGGATAGTAAAGTGATCG
Source organism: Lucilia cuprina (assembly GCF_022045245.1). Taxonomy (NCBI): domain Eukaryota; kingdom Metazoa; phylum Arthropoda; class Insecta; order Diptera; family Calliphoridae; genus Lucilia; species Lucilia cuprina. The sequence goes on along the minus strand of NC_060953.1, from coordinate 47,415,587 downwards.
ATGATATAATTATCTAGAGAAAACAGAACGTTAAAAAGGAGAAGTGATTGACGATAAAGTTTCTAAGAGAAAACTCAATCTATAAAGTTACTGATGGTTTAAAGCGCTTTAAATAGAAAAGAGATCGATGATAAATTTTCTTAGAGAAAAACCAGTTGATAAAGTTCAAGTTTTTATAGAAGAATATTCACTAGTAGAGTTAGTTATTTTCTACAAAAGTGATCAATAGTGAAGTTCTTTTATGACAAATTATTACTGATAAAATAAACTATAGAAAAGTGATAATTGATGAATTTTTCTAGAAATAACTGATCGATGGTAAATATTCCTGGAAAAAACTCATCACTGATAAAAATTTTTATGAAAAAACTGATCGTTGATAACGTACTGGATAGTAAAGAGATTGATGATTTAAGAACATTGAAAAAGGAGAAGTGATCGATGATGTTTCTTAGAGAAAAGCCAATCTATAAAGTGACTTATGGTTACTGATGAAGTTGTCTGTACAAAACTGATCAATGATAAAATTTTCTGCAGAAAACTGATCAATGATCAATGACTTCAACTGATCAATGATCAAGTTTTCTATAGAAAACTGATCAATGATGAATTTTTCTATAGAAAACTGATCAATGATCATGTTTTCTATAGAAAACTGATCAATGATGAAGTTTTTTATAAAAAACAGATCAGTGATGAAGTTTTCTATAAAAAACTGATCAGTGATGAAGTTTTCTATAGAAAACTGATCAATGATAAAGTTTTCTATAGAAAACTAACCAATGATGAATTTTTCTATAGAAAACTGATTAATGATGAAGTTTTCTATAGAAAACTGATTAATGATGAAGTTTTCTATAGAAAACTGATCAATGATCAAGTTTTCTATAGAAAACTGATCGGTAATGAAGTTTTATGTAGAAAACTGATCGATAATAGAGATTTCTGTTGAAAACTGATTGATAAAAGAGTTTTCTATATGTATATCTATGTTTTCCAAAGAATGTTGATGGATGAAGACGTTTTCTATAGAAAACTATTCGATACTAATTATTTTTGTAAAAAACTGATTGAGAATGAATTTTGTTATAGACAATTTATAAATTATAAAATTTTTTTAAGAAATATTTGCACATTTTCACTTACTAACACAATTTTCATTTATTTTAACTTAGTTTTTATTCCATAAACTTACATTTCTTAAACAATTTCTTTTGAGTTTTCAAATATTTTATATTTACATCAACCCCTCCTACAAATGAACTACATTAAAGACACTTTTCTTTCCTTAGGGTACATACTAAATAAATGCCTTAAATCAACAGAATATGAAAAAAAAAACTTTTTAAAATATTTTCGGTCATTTGTACAAAAATCCCAGTATACAAATAAAAATAATTTTTTCTTTAAAACAAAAATAAAATTTCATTTTGCAGCATTCTTTGCGGCTGTAAGATGTTGGCTGACTTTATTGTTTCTCGAAAAAAAAACAAGACTGTAGGAAAAGTTTGCATGTCTTTGATTTTTTCTTGTTTTTTTTATATCCATAATGGTCTTAAAGGAATTACAATAATTGTATAGAGTTTAAAACATAAAGCAATTTACATAATCTTAAAATAAGAAAAACGAAAAATTAAGTAAATGAATGAAAATATATTTTTGGTTTGTAGTAATTGTAATTAAAAGTAAGACGAGATTTTTTTGCAATAAAACATGAAGTAGGTAGTTATTTTAAGAAATTTCTTTAATTGTTCATTTCTTTTTTAAAAATATCTAATTAACACTAATTAGTGTTTTAAAGTAAAATGTTTTTGTATTGTTTTAAAATAGGGCAAAAACATTTAGATGTCGATTTTATTTTGTATAAAAAATTTTCTTCGGATAATAAGGTTTTATCTGGAAAATTGTACAGTAATAAAGTATTCTATCAAAACAAAATTTTGTTTTAAAGAAAAGTGATCAATAAACAAAAAACTGACCGATAATGAAGTTTTCGATAGAAAACAGAATGGTAATGAAGTTTTTTACGGAAACTGAATGATAATGAAACTTTTTTTAGAAAAGCGATCGATGTTGAAGTTTTGAATAGAAAAGTGATCGATGTTGAAATTTTGTATAGAAAAGTGATCGATGGGGAAATTATTTAAAGAAAAGTAATCTATGTAGCGATCGATGTTGAAGTTTTGAATAGAAAAGTTGAAGTTTTGTATAGAAAAGTGATCGATGTTGAAGTTTTCTGAAGAAAAGTGATCGATGGTAAAGGTTTCTATAGAAATGTGATCGATGGTGAAATTATTTTAAGAAAAGTAATCGATGTGGAAGTTTTTAAAGAAAAGTTATCGATGTTTTCTAAGGAAAACTGAACAATATTAAAGTTTTCTATAGAAAACGGAATGATAATGAAGTTTTGTGAAATTATTAAAAGAAAAGTTATCGATGGTGAATCTTTTTATAAAAAAGCGATCGATGTTGAAGTTTTGTATAGAAAAGTGATCGATGTTGAAGTTTTCTATAGAAAAGTGATCGATGGTAAAGTTTTCTATAGAAATGTGATCGATGGTGAAATTATTTTAAGAAAAGTAATCGATGTGGAACTTTTCTATAGAAAAGTTATCGATGTTGAAGTTTTCTATAGAAAAGTGATCGATGTTGAAGTTTTCTATATAAAAGTGATAGATGTTGAAGTTTTCTGTAAAAAGTGATCGATGTCGAAGTTTACTACAGAAAAGTGATCGATATTGAAGTTTTGTATAGAAAAGTGATCGATGTTGAAGTTTTCTATAGAAAAGTGATCGATGTTGAAGTTTTCTATAGAAAAGTGATCGATATTGAAGTTTTCTATAGAAAAGTGATCGATGTTGAAGTTTTCTATAGAAAAGTGATCGATGTTGAAGTTTTCTTTAAAAAAGAGATCGATGTTGAAGTTTCCAATAGAAAAGTGATCGATTTTGATGTTTTCTAAAGAAAAGTAATCAGTGTTGTAGTTTTCTTTTGAAATGTGATCGATGGTGATATTATTTAAAGAAAAGTGATCGATGGTGATGCTTTCTATAGAAAAGTGATTGATGTGGAAGTTTTTTATAGAAAAGTAATTGATGTTGAAGTTTTCTATAGAAAAGTGATCGATGTTAAAGTTTTCTATAGAAAAGTGATCGATGTTAAAGTTTTCTATAGAGAAGTGGTAGATGATAAAGTTTTCAATAGAAAATTGATCGATTTCTATAGAAAGCTATAGGTAATAAAGTTTTCTATATAAAAGGTATTTATGGAAAAGTTTTCAATAGAAATGTTATCGATGTTGAAGTTTTCTATAGAGAAGTGAACAATGTTGAGGTTTTCTATAGAAATATTGATCTGTTATATAATTTTAAATAGAAATGTGATTTATAACAAAATTTTAAAAAAGTTTTTTTTAGAAAAATAATCAATGGAGAAGTTTTCTATAGAAAAGTGATCGATGACGAAGTTAGCTATAAAAAAATAATCTATTATAAAGGTTTCTATAGAAAAGTGATCGATGGCTAATTTTATAAAAAAAAATCATCATTGGTGAAGTTTTCTATAAAAAAGTAATCGATGGTGAAGTTTCCTATAGAAAAATTATCGGTGATGAAGTTTTCTATGGAGAAGTGATCGATGGTGAAGTTTTCTATAGAAAAGTGATCAATCGTGATGTTTCCAAATAAATGTGAATGATGGTGAAGTTTTTTACAGAAAAATGATCCATGGAGAAGTTTTCTATGGTATAGTTAACGATTTTGAGGTTTTCAATAGGAAAGTGATCGATCGATAGTAAAGTAATATATAAGTAATGAATGGTCAAGTTTTCTTTAGAAAGGCGAGCGATCGATGGCGAAGTTTTCTTTAGAATAGTGAACGATTTTGAGGTTTTCAATAGGAAAGTGATCGATCGATAGTAAAGTTTTCTATAGAGAATTAATAAATGTTGAAGTTTTCTATATATAAGTAATGAATGGTTAAGTTTTCTTTAGAAAGGCGATCGATGATAATGTTTTATATAGAAAAGTAATTGACTGTGAAGTTTTCTGTATAGAAGTGATCGATAATGAAGTTTTCCAAAAAAGACTAATCAATGATGAATTTTCTATTGAAAACAAATCTATCATTTCTTTCGATGATAAAGTTTTCAATTCTGATCTATATTCAAAACCCGTGAGTTTCTCTTTTGATTTATATTTCTTTCTATTTAGGTAAAGAATTTTCCATTACAGATATTCATAATTTCATTAGTTTTTCAATAAATATATATTTATGCTGTTTATAAAGAAATTTAAAAATATTAATTTTTTATTTTCGTATTTTTCCTAGCAGACAAAACTGAATTTCAATTTTCTCATTTAAAATGGATTTTCCCTTTTTTGTTTATTTTCTTTTTTTTTATTGTCTACTTCTATTTATGTAGATTTCCGCTTGAGATAAAACATTTTTGACATTTCGACAAAAAAAATTAATACAAACAACAAACAACCTAACAAAACGTTCAACCAAGACTTTTTGTTCTTAGTAATAGAAAAATAATCTGGCATAGGAAAAATTTAATTCATATTATTTTAAGTCGCAGCTTAAGTTACTTTAAAAATAAAGGTGAATGAATGCACTTACCTTTAATATCAGCTGCAGAAGTCTGAAAGAAAACGTAAAAGAATAGTATTAATAAAAATTATAAAAATAAATGATTTTTCTTAAAATTTAAAACAAAGAGATGTAGAAAAAATCAGCCATTGCCTTAAAGTTTTAAACAATTCAGGTTTATTTAATAACAACAACAATAACATCAAAGTAAAAAATTTTCTACAAATATTATTTGAAATTTAATTTTATTTGAATTTATTGTCCTGGCACAGCAAGCAAATACCATGAAATTTAAGCTTCTTAAGCCAAACAACAAATCATTCGACAAGCACAGCACAACTTCAAACCTCCCATCAATACACACACAAACACACAGAGAGAGAACACCTACAAACAAACAAATAAATAAAGTAATGAACATTTTCTACTAACTATAGTTAATATTTTTCTTCTCTCTTTTTTTATTCAGATTTATTTTTTTGCCATCCATATTTTTTCATCGGGATTTTTATTGTTATTATGCATTTCGATTCCAACTGTTTTCAATAAATGAATTTTGTTTTCCTTTTTACAAAATGAGAATTTAAATTAAAAAAACAAAATATTTTTGCTGTTGTTTTAAACTTTAAGAGAAAAAAGAAAATATAGCAGGAAAATTGAAAGCTGCAATACAATAAAATTGTACTGTGATATTATAAAACAACAACTGTAATGAACTGAACTGAACATGCAAAAAAATGTCCTGTTTACTTGTTTGTTTGTCATTTGCTAAAAATATGTATATTTGAGAATGTAAACTCAAAGTGTATTATAAAATAAGTAGTAGGAGAGGGGATGCAGGTAATTGTATAAGTTTCCTAGAAACAAGTGATCAATGATAAAATTTCTTTAAAAACAACTGATCTATATTACTGATCATGATTAATTTTTCTTTAAATAAATGATCGATGATGCTTTGTCTTCAAAGAAAATTGATGAATGTGAAAGTTTCGAATAGAAAACTGATTAATGTAATAGCGTTCTTTAGAAAACTGATCGATGAAAAAGTTGTCTATGGAATACTGATCAATCTTAAAGATTTCTATAGATCAGTTTTCTGGAATTCCTTTTTTCTATAAAACTAATCATAAAGATCATAGAAAACTGATCGCTTATAAAGTTTTCTTTATAAAACTAATCGATCATAAATAGAGTAGAAAACTGATCAATAAAGAAAGCTGATCGATAAAAAAGTTGTCTATGGAATACTAATCAATCTTAAAGATTTATATAGATCAGTTTTCTGAATTTCTTTTTTTTTCTATAAAACTAATCAATTAAATAATAACCGATCGATCATAAAGATGATAGAAATCTAATCGCTCATAAAGCTTCCTTTAGAAAACTAATCGATCATAAATACAGTAGAAAACTGATCAATAAAGAAATATTCTATAGAAAACTATTCAATATTAAAGCCTTTTGTAGTTTGTATAGAAAACTGATCGACATCAAAGTTTTCAAAAGAAAACTGATCGATATTAAAGATTACTATAGAAAACTGATCGATACTAAAGTGTTCTTTTATCACAAATGGAGTACAAAACTGAGCGAGAAAGAAATATTTAAGATTTCTGTAGTTTATATAGAAAACTGATCGATATTAAAGTTTTCTAAAGAAAACTGATAAACATTAAAGTTTTCTAAAGAAAACTGATCGATATTAAAAATTTCTAGAGAAAATTGATAGACGAAGAAATATTTTATAGAAAACTATTCAATCTTTTAACTCTTAGAAATAGAAAACTGATCAATAAAGAAAGCTGATCGATGATAAAGTTGTCTATGGAATACTGATCAATCTTAAAGATTTATATAGATCAGTTTTCTGGAATTATTTATTCTTCTATAAAACTAATCAATTCAATAATAACCGATCGATCATTAAGATCATAGAAATCTAATCGCTCAAAACTAATCGATCATACATAGAGAAGAAATCTGATCAATGAAGAAATATTCTATAGGAAATTATTCAATATTAAAGCTTTTTGTAGTTTGTATAGAAAACTGATCGACATTAATATTTTTAAAATAAAACTGATTGATATTAAATATTACTAGAGAAAACTGATCGATACTAAAGTTTTTTTTGAAAAGTGATCGAGAATGAAATATTTTAACTTTCTGTGGTTAGCATAGAAAACTGATCGACATTAAAGTTTTCTAAAAAAAACTGATCGATATTAAAAATGTATAGAGAAAACTGATCAATACTAAAGTTTTTTATCACAAATGGAGCAGAATAATGATTGACGAAGAAATATTTTATAGAAAACTAAACAATCTTTGAATTATCTGTAGTGTGTATAGAAAACTGATCGATGGTTAGGTTTTCTATAGAAAACAGATTGATATAAAAGATAACTGAAGGAAACATATCTATAGTAAAATTTTCTATAAAAAAACTAGACAGTATTTAAGTTTTCCGTATAAAAAACATTTTTCTTATTGAGCTTTCTATAAAAAAAACTGTTCGTTGGAGAAGTTTTCTATAAAAAAGTGATCGATAACAATGTTTTTCGTTTAATATGCTCAATAAATATGTTTTTCGCATAAAACTCATCCTTCAAAAGTTTTTAACAAAAAAGTGATCGATCAAAAATGTTTTTTTTTATAGAGAACTGATCAGTCTATGAAGTTTTATATAAAAACAGATATCTGTAGAAAACCGATCAGTTTTTTTTTTAGAAAAATGATCGCAATGAAAGTTTTTTAAAGAAAAGTGATCGCTATAAAAGTTTTGTATAGAAAACTGATCGCTATAGAAGTTTTGTATAGAAAACTGATCGCTATAGAAGTTTTGTATAAGAAACTGATCGCTATAGAAGTTTTGTATAAAAAAACTGATCGCTATAGAAGTTTTGTATAGAAAAGTGATCGCTATAGAAGTTTTGCATATAAAACTTATCGCTACAGAAGTTTTCTATAAAAAACAGATTGCTACAAAATTTTTCTATAGAAATTAGATCGTTTAAAAGTGTTCTATAGAAAGTGATCGCTGCAGAAATGTTATATAGAAAATTGATCGCAAAAGATATTTTCTAAAGAAAACTGATCGCTACAGAAATATTTTATATCTAAAGAAGTTTTCTGTAGAAAACCGATCACTGAAGAAGTTTTTTAGAGAAAAGTGATCTCAATGGAAGTTTTCTAAAGAAAAGTGACCGATATAAAAGTTTTGTATAGAGAACTGATCGCTAAGAAGTTTTTTATAAAAAAATTATTCCTACAGAAGTTTTCTATAAAAAAACTGATAGCTACAGAAGTTTTCTATACAAAACAGATCGTTAAACAAGTTTTCTATAGAAAACTGATCGCTACAGATATGTTAAATAGAAAATTGATCGAAAAAGAAATATTTTATCTCTAAAGAAGTTTTCTGTAGAAAATCGATCACTGAAGAAGTTTTTTGAGAAAAGTGATTGCAATGGAAGTTTTCTAAAGAAAAGTGATTGCTATAGGATTTTTGTATAGAGAACTGATCGCTACAAAAGTTTTGTATAGAAAACAAACCGTTAAAAAAGTTTTCTATAGAAAAGTGATTGCAAAAAAGATATTTTAACAAAACTGATCGCCACAGAAATGTTCTATAGAAAATTGATCACTACTGAAGTTTTCTAAACAAAACTGATCTCTATATAAATTTTCTACGGAAAACTGATCGTTACAGAAATTTTCTGTGGAAAACTTATATTTATAGGAGTTTTCTATAACAACTGATGGCTTAAGTGGTGTTCTATAAAAAAAACTGATCGCTACAGAAATTTTCTACAGAAAACTGATCACTACAGAAGTTTTCAATAGAAAACTGATCGCTACAGAAATTATCTATAATAAACTGATTGCTAAAGTAGTTTTCTATAAAAAAAAACTGATCGCTAAAAAAGTTTTCTATAGAAATTTTATTCACTACGGAAATTTTCTATAATAAACTGATCGCTGCAGAAGTGTTCTTTAGAAAACTGATCGTTACAGAAATTTCTATAGAATACTGACAAAAATATATAATTCTTCGATAACAAAAATGTTTAGAACTAAAATATTTAATAAAAACTTGTCCTTAGTTGTTTATTTTTTAAGGATCATGTCACCCCATTTAGTCCCTTTTACTATACATATACATATATTTGCGTTCATGTAATATAAAAGTATATTTGAGTGCATAAAATGAAAATAAGACTACAAATGGTTGGATTTTTTATGAGCTTAATTCATTGTATGCCATTTGACCATATGATTCTCCTTTTTTTTTGTGTTGTCCTCTCTACTTCAGCTTTCAATCCCACTCTTTATATGTATTTATTTGTTGTTTTGTTATTGCGAATGGCAAATAAACAGAAAAGTTTCAAGGGTAAAATACACATAAACAATACAAACAACACTCGGATAAGAGTACATTAATACGAGTACTTTAAATGTTGGCTATAGTATATGGATGCATATGAAGTGGGTGTTTATAAAAGTAGTATAAGTCAATTATTGTGTTGTTTACAAGCATTATTAAGGTTATTCGTTGATCTTAAAGAAAATACGGTTTTAAGAAAACATTAATTAAAATTCAAAAATCTGAAAATTTTAATTTTTTTTATTTCAACTTTAGACTTATTGTCATTTCAAGATGAATGGGTTCATACTATAGTCGTAGTTAATAGTTGTCATTGTTGTTTCCCATTAGTAGTTTTTGTCCTTTTTATTGACATTTATATAACAGCTCTTGAAATTTCAGTTACTCTATTGACTAGAGTAAAATTTAAATTTTAATTAATTTTAAAATTAAATTTTAAAATAAAATTATAAATTTTCCACTTTTATTATTAAATAACAAAATACTATTTCTAGAAACAAGAAAAAATAAAAAAACAAAGAAAAAACAATCTTCTCAACTATTTTCCAATAAAAACTCATTAAAATTTTAAGAGATTTATAAAGTTTTATTTCTATTTTCAAAGCAGCAATATTTTGTTTAGTTTCAGTGAATTTTTTTTACATCTCTGTGGTTAAATTGTGTTATATGTTGTTGTAGTTGCTGTCATTTCTTTTTTTTAAACAACCAAGTTTTTGAGACAACATTGTATGCATCATGCTGTTAATATTGTTGCCACCGTTAGTGGCAAATAATGATGCCATTGTTGGTGTTTTGTTCTCATATAATTTTCATGTTTTTTTTTGTTTAACAACAACTTTTTTGCAACAGGAATATATGTGGCAAATAACTGCAGAAGAGTCTCTTAGTGATGGCGAGGATGATGATAATGTTGCTAGCTACAACACTCACAAGTATCTGTGGCACTATATATCCTTGTTGTTCCATAATAAAATGGCAAAACAAAAAACGAAAAAAAGAACGAAAATAACATACTCGACAAAGAAACAACAAAACAGGACTCGCATATATTTTAATAGTTCACTTGCAACCAGCTATTAATGCAACAAACAAACACTTCAGCATAAACACAATGTATTCATATTGGTCATATACACAGTTAGGAATGTAGGAATATTAGGGTAGTCCTAATTCTAGAACTATTTTTGTTTAATTTTTTGCAAATTTGTGTTTTATTTCCATAAGCAATGAGCCATCCTAATGTTCTTGTTAAAAGGACTAGATATAAGAACAACAACAAAACATTGTGTGTTTGTGCGGTTTTGTATCTCTATGACAGACTATTGTTGATGGTGTTACTGATTTTGATGTTAATGCTAGCTCTTCTTGTTGTGGCATGCTGCATAATTAGGGTTTTTTCTTGGAAACAAAACAATTTTAAAAAGGGATATTTTGTTTTCAGTTCTAGTTCAGATCTGGTTCAGTTCTAGTTCAGTTCCAGTTCAGTTCTAGTTCAGTTCTAGTTCAGTTCTAGTTCAGTTCTAGTTCAGTTCTAGTTCAGTTCTAGTTCAGTTCTAGTTCAGTTCTAGTTCAGTTCTAGTTCAGTTCTAGTTCAGTTCTAGTTCAGTTCTAGTTCAGTTCTAGTTCAGTTCTAGTTCAGTTCTAGTTCAGTTCTAGTTCAGTTCTAGTTCAGTTCTAGTTCAGTTCTAGTTAAGTTCTAGTTCAGTTCTGTTTCAGTTCTAGTTCAGTTCTAGTTTATTCTAGTTCTTAAGTTATCACCTTATACTGCAGGGAAATTTTACACACACACAGAGAAGAAACAACTACAACTACCAAAAAAAAAACAAATTTGATATTATGAATTTTTTGTACATCAAAGCGTATGAGTTTTAAGTAAAATATCAACAAGAAATACCCAAAAAGAATATTTATCATACGCATCGATGATTCAATTTGATTTTATATGAATTTATGCAGAATTTTTCGTTTTGTTTAAAGTTTGAGTGTTGGCAGTTTTGTAACTAAAGAAACAATTTATTGCAAAAATATATTTTGTTACTGACATTTGTACTTTAGAAAAAATATGTATTTAATAATGTTTTAATATGAAACATTAAAGCATCAATATAATTAAATTCAGATCATTGCATTTTGGGAAAGAAAATAAAATTTGGAAGTGAGGTACGGAATCAAATAAATATGAATAATTATCGTGTAGATTTTAATGCAAACTATATTGGCGGTTACAGTCTGGACTATAGGGGCGCCTGAAGCCCGGAGAATAAGCATAAGTGTCAACTGTAGTCACTATTTCTAACTAAAGTGTTTAATATAGTAGCGACTTAGTCGTGTAGTATATTGGCGGTTATAGTTTGGAGCATAGTACGGACCTTAAACAATCATGGCAAGGACTTAAACCGTCCTTTTATTAAGTTAATTCTTAACCAATTTTGTATCTACTACCAACTTTCATTAAATTAATAAACTTTTCATATTAACAAAAAACACAAATTCCTTTCGACTTTTTGTTCACATTTCTAAAAAAGTTTCAGTTTACAAAATTTCATATTTAGAAATTCTCTTTTTCCAACTTTTTACTCTTAGTCATAAGCTTTTAAATCTATTTTCCGTTTGTTACACCCATCTACACATTCATAGTTGTTCCTGCATTTAGGTCATCATTGTTTATTTGAAACGTTTTTTTTTCTCTCTTTCGAAAAACCTTTTTTTCAAAACCGGCAACATTTAATAAAAAAAAATAAAAAGAATAAAACCAAAATAGTTTTTTATTTGAGTGCATGCTCAAGCATGCATGTATGTATGTAAATATCAATGAAGGGGCATGTGAGCGTAAAACAATATTTGTGTAAAGCCCAATCAAAAACCACTTAAAAAGTGGAAAATATTTGAAATATGTACAACAATGTAATACAAGAGAATGGAGATTAAAGTTGGAACGAATCGGAAATCCTCTATAAGGGAAAGTAAATTTTAGTGAAGTGCTTTGTAAATTTGTGATGAAAACAATTGTAAAGTTAATGAAATTTCAAACAAAATTAACCAGTGTCGCATGGGACACATATATTCTCTATATGAATTAACTTTTATTAAATATTTGATCAATATGACTTTATGTTTGTTAAAACTGCTAAACCAAAAGTGTGAAACAACCTGCTATTACTAAAATGCTCTTAGCATTTGGCTGCCAAAATTTTATTTCCCAAAACATTTAAGCATTATTTTCAAACACAATTTATTGGCAGATTTTAACACCTATTTTTATTTATTTTTAAAATTTATTTAATGCACTTTATCGCCGTTCCAGCTGCAGTATATATAATTTAAATACCAGTATAAATATTAAACACTAGAAAAAAAAACAACAATATTTTTATTTTTTAATTTTAACTAACCAACTGCGAAGGTATGCCTGCCCACCTTTAGATTTCCTTCCTACCTACCTACCTACCTACCTAGTGCTGATATTTATCGTATGCCTTGTTCTGCTGTACAATAAATGTTTCTTTGTTAAAGCATGTTGAAGCTTAAGGATTTTATGCATCAATGAAGTGGTGAGTGAGTGGAGTAGAAGTTGCATGGTTGGTTTCATGTATAAGTGTGCGTGTATGGCTGTATGAGTAGATGTATTGTAGGTTTCAGGGTGCACTTAGGAAATTATACACAATCCGTGCCTTAAAATATTATTGTGAATTGTATTCTGGGTAGAGTGGCTTTACATACTGGACACATAAGTAAGAAAAGCAAATAATATAATACTTTTTTAATAAATAAAAATTTTAATATTGTTTGCTGGGATAAACGTATGTTCAAAAGTTAGTGAATGTGTATATTATTAAGGAATAATTATTTTTTTTTTAAATTAAGTCAGTATCAAATAGAACGAACAGTTCAGTTCTACTTTTGTTCTAGTTCTGTTCTAGTTTTGTTCTAGTTCTGTTCTAGTTCAGTTCTAGTTCTGTTATAGTTCTGTTATAGTTCTGTTCTAGTTCTGTTCTAGTTCTGTTCTAGTTCTGTTCTAGTTCTGTTCTAGTTCTGTTCTAGTTCTGTTCTAGTTCTGTTCTAGTTCTGTTCTAGTTCTGTTCTAGTTCTATTCTAATTCTATTCTAATTCTTTTCTATTCTAGTTCTGTTCTAGTTCTAGTTCTCTTCTAGTTCTGTTCTAGTTCTGTTCTAGTTCTGTTCTAGTTCTGTTCTAGTTCTGTTCTAGTTCTGTTCTAGTTCTGTACTAGTTCTGTTCCAGTTCAGTTCTTGTTCAGTTCTAGTTCAGTTCTAGTTCAGTTCTAGTTCAGTTCTAGTTCTGTTCTAGTTCTGTTCTTGTTCTGTTCTATTTCTGTTCTATTTCTGTTCTATTTCTGTTCTATTTCTGTTCTAGTTCTGTTCTAGTTCTGTTCTAGTTCTGTTCTAGTTCTGTTCTAGTTCTGTTCTAGTTCTGTTCTAGTCTGTTCTAGTTCTGTTCTAGTCTGTTCTAGTTCTGTTCTAGTTCAGTTCTAGTTCAGTTCTAGTTCAGTTCTTGTTCTGTTCTATTTCTGTCCTAGTTCTGTTCTATTTCTGTTCTAGTTCTGTTCTATTTCTGTTCTATTTCTGTTCTAGTTCTGTTCTAGTTCTGTTCTAGTTCTGTACTAGTTCTGTACTAGTTCTGTTCTAGTTCTGTTCTAGTTCAGTTCTTGTTCAGTTGTAGTTCTGTTCTAGTTCTGTTCTAGTTCTGTTCTAGTTCTGTTCTAGTTCTGTTCTAGTTCTGTTCTAGTTCTGTTCTAGTTCTGTTCTAGTTCTGTTC
>NC_060953.1:47400080-47401734 GCF_022045245.1 Lucilia cuprina | reverse complement strand
GAACTAGAACTGAACTAGAACTGAACTAGAACTGAACTAGAACTGAACTAGAACTGAACTAGAACTGAACTAGAACTGAACTAGAACTGATCTAGAACTGAACTAAAAATTCTTGTACACTAAAAACTGTTGGGATTTGCTATAAAGAATTTTTATTAAATTTTCACAATCAAACATTATGAAATAATGTGTGTTTGCAAATTTGATACTTCAGGTTATATTTGTGTTTACATAAGAGACGAATATATTGGTTATGCGGGTATAAATTTAAACCTTTGTTGATATTTCAAATATTTTACAGTTTTGATAATTTAAAAAATTGGAATATATTTTTTCTTTAAAAAAATATTTTTTCTTTTAAAAAATCATATAAAATTAGTTTAATTTCTTTTTATTAAAAATCGTTTAGCCTTTAAAGGGTTAATATTATAGTAGAAAGTATAGGTGGAGGGAGAAGAATCCTGTACATTTTCACATTTTCAAAAACATACGAATAAAAATAATCATATTGTATTTGTTTACATGTGGGTTTTCTTCACTTATACATATGTATATATCTATTAGGGTCGTAGCTATGAAAGTGTCGGTGATGCAGTATCGAAAGAAAAATCCTTATTTATTCAGGAGCTCTTTAGTTTTCGATTTTCGTGATGTCTTTATCCTTGCTGTAGAGTAGTTAGGTAATAGGCTAGTCCCATTCATTTTGGATTATTTTAAATCGGATAACAAAATTATTTTAAAAATTTGATATTTTTAAAACAAATTTCTTTCACTTGTAGTGAAATTATTCACAATTGAATAATTTAAGTAAAATATCTTCTTTGAAACAATACTTTCAAACTTGTTTTTTTTTTATTTTTGCGAGTCATGTAAATTCATATACAAGATGTCTAAGCTACAGCTACAACTTTGTATCTATTGTGAAAATGGTTACTCATACACTTACAGCTCCTTTTATGTGTTTGTGTATAAATTTATGATAAAATTAGCATGGGCTTGTAAGTATAGTATATTTACAAGTGTATAGTAGGTAAAATATACCTTTTATGTTTGTCTATTTGTTGATATTTGAGCTTCAGAACATTCAACACATGTTGCCTATTATACTTGTAATAATTTCCTTTTTATTGTTAAAAGGGTTTTACAATAGGTGGTGTTCTATGAAGATTAATATTATGTCATGCTTAAAATAATAAAAAAAATATTGGACAAATCATTTACGTTGTCTCATGCTAATAAAGTACGATATAGTGATTTTCCTTGAGAACCTCGACTATCTCTTTTTGAAATAGCCTATATATAATCTTTCCATTTTTGGATTTGTTTTACACTTAAAGTTTTTTTGTTCATGATTAAAACACAATAATGTGAAGAGTTTGTTTTTGTTGATTTCATCATTGTTTGTTTCTTTCAATAAAGTTTTTTGTAGTAATATTGGTTGGGAGGAAAAATACAATACAACGTATTTCTATTACGTAGTCAGTCGGTCTGCCTGTAAATTTGTTGAAATGAACACACTAACACTACACAGCTTTCTAAGGGACCTCTCCTCTATCTATCTATCTATCTATCTATCTATCTATCTATCTATCTATCTATCTATCTATCTATCTATCTATCTATCTATCTATCTATCTATCTATCTATCTATCTA
>NC_060953.1:47398261-47399980 GCF_022045245.1 Lucilia cuprina | reverse complement strand
CTGAACTAGAACTGAACTAGAACTGAACTAGAACTGAACTAGAACTGAACTAGAACTGAACTAGAACTGAACTAGAACTGAACTAGAACTAAAGTAGAACTGAACTAGTACTGAACTTGAACTGAACGAGAACTAAACTAGAACTTAAATAGAACTGAACTAGAACTGAACGAGAAATAATCTAGAACTTAAATAGAACTGAATTGGAACTGAACTAGAGCTAAACTAGAAATGAAATAGAACTAAGTAAACAAAATTTGATTTTAAAATATGTGTCTGAATTTTTTAAATACATCTGATAAATACTGATGATATTTTAAATGCTTTAACAATAAACATTTACTCTTATCCTATGCAACCCAATTTTTACTTCATATCAATTTCGATTTCTTTTCATTCATTGTACTACAAATCCGTATACTTATTGAACAGCCGTATAAATATGTACAATGATTGAATTCTTTTTTTTAATAAGTTGCATGCAACCCACTTTTCAGCTAATAAATTTAAACTAAACTTACTTATAAAGGAAACTTAAAAGGAACTACTTCCGTAATATAGTTTTATTTTCATATAATAGAAGCATATTTTTTTAATAACTTTTTTATGTTGCTCGAAGCCAGTATTAAATTCAAAGAGAAGCGCCAAAGAAAACCTGCAGCCAGTCAGTCAACCACTAACATCAATTACTTGTAAAAAACGTACAACACACAGGATTAAAGCACCAAGAGCAAAACAACAACAGCAACACATATTAATAAACTAAATATGCATGTGTATTTTACACACATGCACACACATACACAAGACCACTAACATAAACACTAAGAAACCCCCTAAAACATAAAGAGGTCACAAACACATAAAGAAAATTGGGAGAGAAAGTATGAAGAGCGAAAGGATTCAAAGAAAATCCGTGTTTGCCACAGGTTATTATTTCAGCATTTGCGGTTTTAAAGTTCTGGTAAAGATGTTGTGAAAAGGGGAATGGGTAGTGTTGGTAAAACATTTTTCTTTTTAGCTAAAAGCTTGTAGGCAAACATTCTGTTATAAACAACATGTATTAGAGATTTTAGAACAGCAACCAACTCTATCTCTCTCAACCACTATTATCCTTGTTTACATCCTTGGTTATTCGGTTTTTTCTTTTACAGAACACATTTTAAGCGACAAACATTATCCACGTTGTCGTCATTTAGAACACGTTTTATGTGTTGCAAGTTTAAAATGTACCTTCTTGCTTTATATCCACAGTAAACGAGTATTTTTGACTGCACACGTTAAACAGATAAATATTTGCAACATTAAGAATGTTAGTTTATTAATACATGTATGTGTGTTTGGGTGCTTATATGTGTGTTAAAATTGCAATATAGATCGTAACAAGTGTATGTAGTGTTTTCTTGCAAAAGGGCTCTTAGTGGTTGAGATATCGACTAAGTGTCATGTAATGGAAATGTAAAAGCTATATGTGAAAATGAAACTTTTAAGCGTTAATGTAGTTAGAACTAAACTAAAAATGAACTAAAAGTTAACTAGAACTAATCTGTAACTGAACTGTAACTCGAACTGAACTAGATATGAACTAGAACTTTATTAGATCTCAACTAAAACTGAACTAGAACTGAACTAGAACTGAAATAGAACTGAACTAGAACTGAACTAGAACTGAACTAGAACTAAACTAGAACTGAACTAGAACTGAACTAGAACTGAACT
>NC_060953.1:47395022-47398161 GCF_022045245.1 Lucilia cuprina | reverse complement strand
GAACTAGAACAGAACTAGAACAGAACTAGAACAGAACTAGAACAGAACTAGAACAGAACTAGAACAGAACTAGAACAGAACTAGAACAGAACTAGAACAGAACTACGATTTAACTCCAAATTTAATTTTATAGAATTTTTTTATCATTTTTTTATTTAACTTTATCGAAACAATATTAAAGAATACCACTTTAAAGACAATCGAACAAACTATATACAAATCCAACAAAACAATTTTCTGAAAAGAATTTTCATTTTTATCCAATCCCTCGTCTGTCTGTCTACCTCTAAATAATTTACAGTGTATGATTTTCTTCAAAAAGTTTTTGTTAATAATAAAACAGCAATGAAAAGAAATGAAAAGTAACAGATAAACAAAACAAAAAAATGAACAATAAAATAAGGAAACAATAACTATATTCGAGATATTCTATCTAGAAAAGTTGAATGGCTGGTTATACATAGTCAGTCATTGCTCAGTAATTTCCCACAGTTTAAATTGGATTTTCAACTGTTTACGCTCGAAATACAATAGATATACACACATACATAGATTAAAACTAAAAGTAGTAGTATTAGTAATAGTTGGTAAATGTATCTGTATTATATACACACATATAGACTTATATCTAGTTTCATTATACAGATTTCACTTACTGCAATGGAAATGATATTCCTGTAGACTCGCAAATCCATGACGATACAATGTTGCTGGTGTCTCACAAGTCAGAGCAATGGTGATGACTTGTCGTTGGGGATGCTGTTGATAGTGGCGCCACAATGAGTAAATACCACAATTACAGTCGATGGGATTGCCATCTAGTCGTAGGCGTTTCAAGCTTGGCAAACGTGTAAATGCATCTGGTGGCAGATTAGTCAGTTTATTATTGAAAAGAAAACTAAATGGGGCAGATAAAGTAGGTGTAGGCAGAAGTTTATTGTTGCAAAAAAGTGAAAAGAAGAAAAAAAATAGGATTAGAATTAGAAAATAGAATGACATGGAGAAAATATATACACAAAAAATGCAATTAGCAATGAGTTTAAAACAGTTACGGATAATATAAGAAGGATTTTTGATACATATTTTTTCAATCTCATAATTTGGGGTTTACTTACGATCCTTCGAACTAAGTGAACTAGAACTAAACTAAACTAGAACTGAACTAGAACTAAACTAGAACTGAACTAGAACTGAACTAGAACTGAACTAGAACTGAACTAGAACTGAACTAGAACTAAACTAGAACTGAACTAGAACTGAACTAGAACTGAACTAGAACTGAACTAGAACTGAACTAGAACTGAACTAGAACTGAACTAGAACTGAACTAGAACTGAACTAGAACTGAACTAGAACTGAACTAGAACTGAACTAGAACTGAACTAGAATGAACTCGAACTGAACTATAGCAATAGAGTTTTTCAAATATAATCCGATTTTCGACTTTTTAACAAAATTGCTTTTAGCTCTAGAATTTTTTTTAATAAAACTTATGTAAAAAAGCAAGCAGTCTTTCCTAATACTGACGGACAGATACACAATATAACTAGCCAACAATTTATTAATCCTTGTTTCACTTACCTCTTACTTCGATATTGGCGCTAGACTGTATGGTACCTAAATGATTTGTGGCCTCACAACGATATACACCTGCCTGCAGTAGAGTAGGCTGAACAATAACTAAACTACCATTTGTTTGGATGCGTAGTGCTTCAGTTGATTGTGCAACCATGCGTCCGTTGAAATACCATTGGATGTCAGGTGTTGGATTGCCCGTTGCCATACAATCCAAACGTACATCATCGCCATTTAGGGCCACAATACGATCCGTGGGTGTGTAAACAAACGTGGGTGGTTGCTGGAGACCGTTGGCAGGATGCAACGGTGAGGCTGTATATGGTGCATAAGCTTGTCTACCGTTGCTATTACTGTGAGGAATGTTTCTGTTGCTGTTGTCAATGTTACGAATTAATTCGGTATTCTGTCTGTTATTTGGGTTTAGATGAACATTCCACAGTTGATTATTATCATTGTTACTATTATATTCCCCATGTTGTATTTGAGCATATCGATTGTTTGAGTTTGTGTTTTGGTTTGGGTTTGGCTCAATCATCATACGTATGGGTTGAGTACGTGTTTCACCAACTTCATTGCGTCCTATACACTCATAAATACCAATATCATTTGAGTCTACCGCATTTATTTTGAGCGTGCCTGAGGACAATATTTGCATTTTAGGTGAATAGTCTGTTGAAACTTCATTTGTGTTTTGCATCCAAATTATTTCAGGCTTTGGATCGCCCACCATGCGACAGGGCAACTCAACTGTTTCACCTGTTGTTAAATGCATGTCATGTGGTGCCTGTACTATTTCAGGTTTTTCTGTAAATTTAAGAACAAAAAGGAGATTGTAAGTATTCTCAAATTAAAAGTAAGATAAAAGTTTTAAGTAATTATGATTTTGTAGGCTATATTTAGGGAAACTTTTGTTATAAAACGGGTGCTCTTGTGGAGTCAGTGTAAATATTTAAGAATAATTGAAATTCAATTAAATTTAGTTGTTGATGAACAGTTTAAGTTAAAGCTGTTATTGTTAAATTTTAGAATGAACTTTAATTATATTGTAATGTGTAGTCATTATATAGTGTGCTATTGCCTCTAAAAAGTTCAAAAGTTTTCGTTGGGTTATTGTATACATTTCCCAAAAAAAAAAAATCAATGATTTGTATCATTAGATAGTTTACATAAAAGAATGTGTTTTTATATTCTATCATAAAATTCATGTTTTATTAACTGTAACGTGTAACAATTTATTTGTATTTCACTTCAATGTTTTTTGATTTGTTTATGCGATTGTCTCAAAACAAAAAAATATACATATATGTATATGTTTTTATTACAAAATTTTAAAAGAACAATGCATTGATGTAATTGCTAACATATTGTAACAGTTAAATTGACTCTTTTTGTAAAATACAAACGAAATATTTATATAACAAAAACATAAAAATGTTTATTTAAATGCTTTAACGAACAGAACTAGAACAGAACTAGAACAGAACTAGAACAGAACTAGAACTAGAACAGAACTAGAACAGAACTAGAACAGAACTAGAACAGAACTAGAACTAGAACAGAA
>NC_060953.1:47393226-47394922 GCF_022045245.1 Lucilia cuprina | reverse complement strand
GTTCAGTTCTAGTTCAGTTCTAGTTCAGTTCTAGTTCAGTTCTAGTTCAGTTCTAGTTCAGTTCTTGTTCAGTTCTAGTTCAGTTCTAGTTCTGTTCTAGTTCAGTTCCTGGGACACCGGTGTCCCGTATAAGTGAAAGAGTAGCGTGCGCACAAGGTTTACATAGACACACAGACTCACATAGCTAAATCGGCACATGAAGAGTTTCTAGAAAGTGATTCTTAAGGTGGATGTAGGACCAATATTTATGGGTGTTATAAATGTCAACAAAATGTATAATACCTTAACCACTTTAGTGATGTAGGGTATACTAACATTCAAGAACTCTAATGAAAGTGTATACAAGCCAGAACATACATAACTAAATGTTTGAAAGATACAAAATGATGGAAGCAAAAGCAATAGTTTTATATTTATCAAATGTTTAAAGTATTAAACAAGTAATAATTGTTGTTGGAAGAACTTTCCGAGACCCATGGGTGGTCTAAGTATTTAAATTATAACGTATCATAAAATAATTCATATAAACAGTTTTCGCTTCACCGTAATGAAATCGTTCTTTTAAATCTCGTAATTTGATGGCACGTACTCCAGCGTACAGCGATTTTGTATGAAAGTAATGTCTGTATTTAAGTGAATCTAGTCTGTTAATGTATAACTGAATCAGTGAGTGTCTGTGCGAAATAATCTGTTTGTTAAAGACAAACATTTTACAACTACATACATGCACATTTTTGTTAGTTTTAATATCCGCCTTAACAGACACATTGGCATTCAAGTATCTTAATTTAAATGAAAATGAGCAGTAAACACAATGAAAACTTTTTGGATTTTCAACTTAAGCGTTAGCTTAAAAGTGTATTTTAAAACTGACACTTGTTAAGGTTTTACAATTGTTTGATTTTAATTAGGGAAGTAATTGAAAGATATGCATAAAGAAATTAAAGAGGGCTGCTAATTGTTTTAAATTTGAGTTAATAATATTAAGCTTAACACTAGCATTCACTAAAATTTCTTAATCCTCTTCAAATCAAATATTATTTTACTAATTATTAAAATTTATTTCATATTCTTTAATTACAATTGCAACAACTTAACCACCAAATCTACTAGATTTTTTCTAAACCAATTTATACAATTTATTATTTCAATACCAATTATAAACTCCCACTCTTAATTTCTAATTGTTATTAGATTATATCACTCACACAATCTGTCAAAATATTTGTAATTAAATTCAGATCATGATAAATTTAAATGTAACGCACACACACTCTAAACGTGAGCGCATTCAGTTATTTATTTGGATGGTCAGCGAAGTGGTGGGGATGTATGAAAAAAAATACTCATTGCAAATTGAATTTTCGAAATTTCAATAAAACCAACAAAACCGCAACATTGTTACAAGTCAATTAAATGATGCATATTTTACGCATTATATTTAGTTTAATTTTATTTTTTTCATTTAATCTTTTAACAGATGCGTAACACGCAATGGGATCATGAAAGAATAACTTTTTAAGGAACGGTTTGAATAGGGATTTTTGGATAATTTGGTGCTTAATTGATGAGATCAATAATAATTCATTTCAGTTCTAGCTCTGTTCTAGTTCTGTTCTAGTTCTGTTCTAGTTCTGTTCTAGTTCTGTTCTAGTTCTGTTCTAGTTCTGTTCTAGTTCTGTTCTAGTTCTGTTCT
>NC_060953.1:47389061-47393126 GCF_022045245.1 Lucilia cuprina | reverse complement strand
ACTGAACTAGAACTGAACTAGAACTGAACTAGAACTGAACTAGAACTGAACTAGAACTGAACTAAAACTGAACTAAAACTGAACTAGAACTGAACTAGAACTGAACTGGAATTAAACTAGAACTGAACTAGAACTGAGCTAGAACTGAACTAGAACAACGGTGTCCTAGGATTATTTTTACATTTTTCTCTATTAAGGGCGATATTTCAAGTTCACAGTTACAATATATGGTTATTTCAAAGAAAATATGTTATTTTTTAGAATTTGATGTCACTTCATGCCAATAATATCGCAGGACAATATCCTGTGATATTATTCGAAAATACTATCCATAAAAAGTACTGCGGTTTAGTTTTGTGAGTGAAAGGGTTAAATCGGTCAATTATTTCGCATAGTCCCCATACAACCGTACCCCCGGTTGAAGTAAATTCCTCTACTATCTTTTATAAGAATATGCCCATTTTTATCTTTCCACCCTATGAATAGAAAAATATCTTCGTTTCAACAATGAGAAAAATATTCCGAAATAAAATTTAAAAAACAAATTAAATGCTTTGTTTAAAAAAAAAATAAAAAAAATAATGTCAGGTATCATATAGTCGGCCATAACCGACTATACATTTATACTCGTTTTTCTTTACTTTTCCCAACGAAAAGATTGAAAAATTTCAAATTACTTAGCACAGTTTTCAATCTTAAACATTTAGTAGTTTTTATTAGTAAATTAAGATTAATACAAATGTATTTATTTTTAAAATCGAATATATACTTTGAAATATCTGTTTGCAACTCATTAAGAGTGGCAATTGGTTGCAGATTATTCAACAATACACATGCATTTAGATTCTGTAGCGACATGTACGCAGCAAAAACAAACGTGCACATCATTTTCATTTGTCAATTTAACGCCATTAAATACTTAACCTCACAATTACTATATGTATGTATATGGTATGTATGAGATAGGAGGCTAATCTGAAAATGACTCTAAAAATTATTTTATCAACTAATCTTATTCGTTTGAGATCAAATTGAATTCTTATGAAGATTGTAGAAAATTAATCTAACTTGTGTCTTCTGTCTGCTTCTCTTGTCCCTTGCTACTTATTCCCATATTTTTTGCGTTGTCCGTATATAGTCCACAATCTCCCGGAACCGCAAGACTGATGAATTTATAGTCTAGACTATAGATTTGTCTATAGCCTGGACTATAGAATTGTCTATAGTCTGGACTATAGATTTGTCTATAGTCTGAACTATAGATTTGTTTAGTCTGGACTATAGATTTGTCTATAGTCTGGACTATAGATTTGTCTATAGTCTGGACTATAGATTTGTCTATAGTCTGGACTAAAGATTTGTCTATAGTCTGGACTATATATTTGTCTATAGTCTGGACTATAGATTTGTATATTGTCTGGACTATAGATTTTTCTATAGTCTGAACATTAGAATTGTCTTTAGTCTGGACCATAGATTTATCTATAGTCTGGTCTAGGGATTTGTCTATAGTCTGGACTATAGTTTTGTCTATATACTAGACTATATATTTGTCTATAGTCTGGACTATAGATTTGTCTATAGTCTGGACTATAGATTTGTCTATAGTCTGGACTATAGATTTGTCTAAAGTCTGGACTATAGATTTTTCTATAGTTTGGACTATAGATTTTTCTATAGTTTGGACTATAGATTTTTCTATAGTTTGGACTATAGATTTATCTATAGTCTGGACTATAGTTTTGTCTATAGTCTGGAGTATAGATTTGTCTATAGTCTGGACTATAGATTTGTCTATAGTCTGGACTATAGATTTGTCTATAGTCTGGACTATAGATTTGTATATAGTCTGGACTATAGATTTGTCTATAGTCTGGACTATAGATTTGTCTATAGTCTGGACTATAGATCTTCTTCATATATAGGTTATAGATTTATCTCTGGAATCCTGATGAAAAAGGATTATAGAAATATAACTCTGGTTTCAAAATTGAAACTTTTCTAATTTCGACAAAAGTATTCGCTCATATATTCTTTTAAGTCTGATATAAGAACTACTAAAGACAAACTTAAATATTCTACTGAATGAAAAGTTCTTTTAGTAACCACCTCTTAAACACGCTGACAATTGGCGATATAGATATAAGCTTACAATCACACAACATGCGTATGTAAATAAAGTACAAATGAAATACATATTTAACAATGAAACCATAATTGTTTACAGACGCAATTACTTTGTTTTAATGAATCTAAGAGTTTTTTTGTTGTTGCTGTTTATACTGACACCCGCTTACTCACACCTATAAATAATATTTTGCGTGTATGTGTTTTTTATTGTCCTTTTTTCAGAATTACCTGAAATACTGATGGCGCCACAAAATCAAACAATTAAAGTCGGTAAAAGCTTTGTATTGGAATGTGATGCGGATGGTAATCCGATACCAACCATAACGTGGCAATTTAATGGTGAAGCAATTGTGGCCAACGAGCATCTGGTGTTGGAAAATGAAAATACGGAATTGATAGTAAATAAAGCTCAGGAATCTGATACAGGTAAAAAAGATTAAATAAAATGAAATATAACACAATCTTATCAGGTAAATATCAGTAACCAACCAACTGAAATAACCTAGTCAGTCATTTAGTCGGACAGGTGGGTTGTTGGTTGGCTAGCAGCTACAACTTATTCACCCGTCGTTATAGAGAATATTTAATAAGTAAACCAACGACAGAAATATAAAATCGAAATTGAATGAGAATATTAAATGAATAAATATTGTCCGTGAAAAAAGAAAAACATCAGTGCAAACATATAAACTAAAAAATTTCTTTTCATTAAAAATTTTCTCTCAATCCGTCTGTTTTAAAACCACTGATTTCATCTTGTTTTATTCTACTACTATAGGCATCTACACCTGCATTGCAGAAAATGAAAATGGTCATGCGACAGCCGCTGCCACGATAACCGTGGAAAGAACACATAGTGCACCACATTTGCTTATAGAACCATACGATCTGGAAGCTTTCACTGGCACATCCATTGAGTTGCCCTGTAAAGCAGACGAAAGCGAAGGCATACAGGTTAGTGAAGTGATGGACATGTTTTTAAAGTGTGTCTGTGTCCATTAAAAACAGGGCAAAAATAATCATGTTTTATTTTGTGTTGTCTTCTTCTTTGTTTAATTTAATAAGTGAAATGAAATTAAAACTGAAACTGTTTATATAGTTTGTGTGTTAATTTTTGTTTTTTTTAGATAACTTGGCGCAAGGATGGTCGTATTATTGACCCTAAAATTTTACAGACAGATAAATATGAAATTATCGGCACAGGCAGTTTGTTTATTAAAAATGTCACAATTTTGGATAATGGTCGTTATGAGTGTTCGATTAAAAATGAATTTGGACGGGCTACCGCTTCGGCTTTGGTAACGATAAGGTAAGGAGAATAATGTATACAACTCAGCATTTAAATACAGTCTGTAGTTCGGCATCTGAAGTGTGGGCTACAGATTTGTCTATAGTCTTGAGTGTACATTTGTCTATGTTCTAGACTATAGATTTATCCATAATTTGAGCTATTTGTCTATAGTATAGACTATAGATTTGTCTATAGTATAGACTATAGATTTGTCTATAGTATAGACTATAGATTTGTCTATAGTATAGACTATAGATTTGTCTATAGTCTGGACTATAGATTTGTCTATAGACTGGACTAAAGATTTGTCTATAGTCTGGACTATAGATTTGTCTATAGTCTGGACTATAGATTTGTCTATAGCCTGGACTATAGATTTGTCTATAGTCTGGACTATAGATCTGTCTTTAGTCTAGACTACAGATTTGTCTATAGTCTGGACTATAGATTTGTCTATAGTCTGGACTATAGATTTGTCTATAGTCTGTACTATAGATTTGTCTATAGTCTGTACTATAGATTTGTCTATAGTCTGAACTATAGATTTGTCTATAGTCTGGACTATAGATTTGTCTATAGTCTGGACTATAGATTTGTCTATAGTCTGGACTATAGATTTGTCTATAGTCTGGACTATAGATTTG
>NC_060953.1:47386697-47388961 GCF_022045245.1 Lucilia cuprina | reverse complement strand
ATCTATCTATCTATCTATCTATCTATCTATCTATCTATCTATCTATCTATCTATCTATCTATCTATCTATCTATCTATCTATCTAGAAAGTTAGAATTTGTAAAATGTGTCCGTTATAAATACTTCATTATATCATTGCGTATGATAAACATTTCATTCAAAGGAAATACGTATACGCCTCAGTATTCCCTGATGTATAGTTTTTCTATTCTAGATGTAAAGCGACACTTTCAAATACCCTACAATTATCGATCAGAAAAACAAAATTAGCATTTGCAAAATTCTTCTTTCTCAAACGCATTTTAAATTAAAATCCTTTTTGTATTTTTCCTATTTTACATTCCAGTCTATGCGTTAAATCTCATGTGCGCAAAACCGACACTTACATTTTTATAGGGGCTTTTACCGCATAATCATGCATTTTTTAAGTAATTTCTCTGTTGTTGTTCAAACGGAAAATTTAATTTTTTTTCCTGTTCTACACGACTGTGCTCATGTTTCTTTTGTTAATGCACACAAATGCAAAAAAATGAAAAGGGTAAGGAAGATGTAAGGAAAAAATCTCTTTAGTTTGCATTTTTTTTTTTGGCAAATGGGAAAATCTGCAGTTATCCTTAGTTTAGTGGTTTTTAGTTTTTGTAATGCTCGTTGTCGGTTCCTTCTGCTGTTTTTGTTTTATTTAAATGTCATCGTTGTGAGTTGGGCACAAGAAACAAGTTAGTTATCACTTTTTTGTATTTGTTAAGTTGGCTATGATGCTTTTTTAGACCTTTAAGCAATTGCCCTCCCTCCAAAAAAAAATAAGCGAAAGGATGATGAAGGATGTACGCAAGAAAATATTAGTTAGTTTTTGTTTTAGTGGTTATGGTGTGCAAAAAGTATTTAAATTACTTTTAATATGCAAACTGTTATAGTTTTAAACAAAACTATTTACACAATTAATTAAGAAAGTTTATGTAAGAATTATGGTTTCACTCGTCGTTTTTAAAAGATATTCAGATAAATTTGTGGTCCTTGTCATTTAGTTTATTTTTAGAATATAATTTTTCTTACTACTATTTTTCTATATTGAACTTTAATATTATTTTATAAAGTTTTACTAAGTTAAATGTGTTTTTCTTTCCTTCTTGTTGCAGGTATGTAACTACTTTCCTCATATTCTTTTCCAGTTTTAATTGGATGCTCTTCACTATCCGTACTTACAAATGCGCAATTAATATTTGTTTTCAATTTAACAAAAAAATCTTGGTAAGAAAATTAATGAGAACTAATGAAAATGGTTGAAGGTTAAATGAAAATAAACAGCTAGCTCTATATATAAAATTTAAATACTAAGTATAATTGTACTTGTGTGTTGTGGAGGATAGAAAAAACTGATGTTTTTCTTTC
Organism: Lucilia cuprina; assembly: GCF_022045245.1. Taxonomy (NCBI): domain Eukaryota; kingdom Metazoa; phylum Arthropoda; class Insecta; order Diptera; family Calliphoridae; genus Lucilia; species Lucilia cuprina. Next base: position 47,387,572 of record NC_060953.1, on the reverse strand, counting down.
AAACAGACACGTGTCTACACGTGACATCTATGCAGACGGTATAGCACAATTTTATGTATATTTTACAAGTGCACTATAATTACTGCAAAAAATAACAACCATTAGAGTAAATATAAGTAGGGGAAGGAAATGAGGTTTAGTTTTTAAAATGTACTTGAGTGAAAAAATATTAAACGTAGAAAGAAAATTAGAAGGGTTTAAAAGAGAAAATATATATTTTTATAAAACAGTGGAAGGCGCATGTATTACAACGTTATCACAGTTCGAATTTATTTTACACAATGGACATAACCATAATTGAGATTTCAAACTACTAAAAACACCTTATAATAGAGCAACCAATGATCCAATTTAAGGACCGAGCTTTCTACACATAGCCTAGATAATAGATCAGTACAGAATATAGATTAATTTATAGCCCACACCACAGATCAATTAATAGTACGGAATGTCTATTATTCTGTAGATCAATCTAAAGTCCAGACTATACATGAATCTAAAGTTAAGACAAATCTATAGTCCAGACTATAGACAAATCTATAGTCCAAACTATAGACAAATCTATAGTCCATACGATAGATAAATCTATCGTCCAGACTATAAATAAATCTATAGTCCAGACTATAAACAAATCTATAGTCCAGACTATAGACAAATCTATAGTCCAAAATATAGACAAAGCTATAGTCTAAACTATAGACAAATCTATAATCTAGACTATAGACAAATCTATAGTCCAAACTCTAGACAAATCTATAGTCCAAACTCTAGACAAATCTATAGTCCAAACTATCGACAAATCTATAGTCCAGACTATAGACAAATTTATAGTCCAGACTGTAGACAAATCTATAGTCTGGACTATAGATTTGTTT
>NC_060953.1:47364984-47386597 GCF_022045245.1 Lucilia cuprina | reverse complement strand
ATAGATAGATAGATAGATAGATAGATAGATAGATAGATAGATAGATAGATAGATAGATAGATAGATAGATAGATAGATAGATAGATAGATAGATAGATAGAAAGATTTTGTGAAAAAAATAAAAACATTGAATATTTGATTTTTAGTGAGTCTAATTTATAGTAAAAAATTAACTTTAAGTGAAAAATCGAGTATCCAGAGAAAATTGGAACTATTGTGAAAAATAGCCCTATTTGAGAGGATAAAATCGCATATAATCTATCAGCAAGAGTTAAACTACGACATCGAAACCGATACCCTTAAGCAATAAGCCACATAATTATAGACTAAAGACAAAATTACAATAAAAAAACGTATTTCAAAACATTTTTTCTTCATACGTACATGAAGCCTTTTGTAAAAAAATGCATTAAAAGGAAATATTAATAAAATAAAAAATAATATAAAATTATTCGAGAAAAAAACGTGCAGAAAAACAAAAGCTGAAAATTTAATTAACCAGCGCACACGGCAAAAAGTGTTAAAATGTGGCTGCTACTGCTATTTTTATGGCGGTTATACTATAAAGGCCACAAATACGAGAATAAGTTTTAGTATAAGGAATTAAAGAAAAAACATACATACATTAGCAACGACCAGGAAAACTTTTTTTGTAAAAAAAATGGAACATTAAACATTATCAAAAATAAATCTACAAAAATAATGCTGGTAAAATGCGGTTTAAATCTCATATTATACTTATATTACGTTCATATACAGTTAATTTTTTATTTTTCTTTTTTTTAACCCCAATTCTAAAAATACATTATGGATTCTAAGTATTTTGTGTGTTTTTTTATGTGAAAATTCTTTGCTCTAAAAATGCAAACTTTTCTCATTATGTGTGTTTGTTTTATGCGTTGCCGAGTTATTGAGTGAGTAGTGTACCTTTAGGTTACACTGCATAATGTATAAATGTTGCACGAATATTCAAATGACTTCCTTTGCCACCATCATCAGCCCCAGCACCAGCCCCATCCCTATGTCAGCATTATCATCATTTGCGTTTGTATGCTGCAGCTGGATAAACGTATTGTTTTGGGATTTAAGTGTATTGTATATTTAGCTTTTTAGTTTTTCATTTATACTCTTGCAAATTGTTGTTTTTATTGCTTTGTTGCTATTATGCTAAAATTATATATATCCTTTAGTTAAGGACTGTGCACAAGTTGCAACATAAAGTCAACGACAATGATTTGTAATTTATATATTGAAAGTTTTTTTTCTTTTGTTCGCAATTAGCAGGTGTGTAGGTGGTAATGGTATTAATGCTTTAGGAAGGAGATTTTGTCCAGTTTCGAACCATGTTTATTCCTTAATATTGTTCAGAAATTATAATTCTTAAGGAATAGGTTTCATCAACGATTCTCAGATGCTGATTTTCGACGTGAATATAACCCAATGATAGAAATTCTCACTTCAGTATAATCAAACCACGAGAATCTTCAAGTAGTACGCATAGCTGGAGCCTTTAAGGTCATCAAGTTATAGGAAGATAGTTACCACGGGACATGATTCTAGTCCTAAATGAATACAAACTCATCCAACAAATGGATCAGAATCCCTCTTTGATGAACCGATAATGTGACAAACAAAGTAGGAATTCCAAAGTCAATAATTTCAATAATTCCCAGGACAAATAGTCGCGTAGAATGTATCAATATATCCTGTTGAGATGGCAACAGCACCAAGGAACTTCCCCAAAGCGAAAAAGGCATACTAGATATGTACTAATCTCTAGTTCCATTCTCATGATCATAAATATCAATCTACGGGATGACAGGCAACCATTTAATACTAACCAGCATATGCCGATGTCCCATAACGCGATCGGCGTCCCAAAATCGATCGGGTTCAGGCTTTGTACACAGACTTGTTCGAGGAGAGAATTATCCAACCCATTAGGTTTGGGATATATCAGTCCTTAAACCAACATTCTCTCCCCGCGAAGGAACCTCAACCAACTGCCGGGGCATAGTTTTTCGGGCAACTGGCCACCCGTAGTACCAGGTTATGCGGTGCTCTGGTTTGACCTATTTCAATCTATGCAAGGACTGTACCAATTTAAAGTCCCGGTCAGACTGAGGTATTGTTAAACACCTCTTTTCCACGGGATTGCAACAACAACAAGGTGGAGGCTTCACCAAGGTAACACTTGGTAACGTTTGCTTAAACCCACACTGATATATACATACGGAGACAACGCGTGCATGTCGCCGAGTACGATATTCGTGTTCTATTGGAAATTAGTATTGGAAGATAAATTGTATTGGAATTTAGTATTAGTCTGGATCCAATTAATGACCTTTTCGTTTTACCGATATTATTATACCAACTTTATTTCGTCGTTATTTACATAGGAGATAAAGTGTTGCCCTTATGTTGTACAAAATTCTCTTTGTCCCTTTCATCCGACTTTGCTTAGGTCTAGGATATTGGTAGCTCTCAATTTCCTTTATTCTGCGTAGTTGTGTTTCGATTACAGGAGAAGTTTCACCATAATAATGCATTCGTGCTCACTCCTACTTCTTGTGGAATATAATAAGGTCTCTCAACTCCACGTAGGTCTAACGGTCACGAAGACAGTTTAAGATCAATCTCTTGAAACATTGCGTGTATCTGGATTCATAGTTATTGGTTTCAATTATAAAACAGAACGGAGAAGTCTAATTCCATTACCATTTAGTATCAGCATTAAGCCCTAAATCTCCATAACCCTTCGCTCCTGTTGATTAAATTCAGATCATATTCTCTATTTGTGGTTACGTTGATGAGTTTGATTTTCCATCCTGGCTTATCGGTTCAGCAAGTGATCACTTCCACTCCTTGTGGAATAGAATAAAGAATCCTAACTCTAAAAGCATCTTACGGTCACGAAGACAGTTGTTCCAAGTTGTTCGTTTCAATATCAGAACAGAAGGGAGAGAAGTTTTATTCCATTACCATTGAGTTGTCAGACCTAAGTCTCAACAACATTCGCTCCTGTTCATTAAATTCAGATCATATTCTCTATTTGTGGTTTCGTTGAGAGTTTAATTTTCCATCTTGGCTTATCGGTTCAACGAGCAACTAGTTTTGCTAGCTAGGGAGCTATACCACCGATGACAGATCATTATATTCTGGTCTATTAGTGACAGGATATTCGGCTTGTAAGAGAATAATAATATTGTATTCGCCCTTTCAAAAAATCACTTCCACTCCTTGGGATGTTAAAGAAGGTTTAAAGATTCACACAGAGAAATATACACGCCTGGTACCAAAATGACACCAAAGTGTTTATAATTTTTCAATAACATCCGATATTTAAATTTCATACACATCCGTTGTCGAAATGTTAACAAACGTGATAAGCTCACTATTGACAACAATCTGTATAAGTAGAGGGACAGTAGACAGCCTAAACAAACTCCTTTACAAAACGTTAGACATTTGCGTCTAAACACTACGATCAACTAAGGGTCATTACGAGTATGAACAATATTTTTAAATTATAGGACATTGCTAAGGAAGGACTTCAAATTGTTCTCTTCATTATCAACACTAAGTCAAGGAAACTTTAACTCATTACTGTTAAGTGTCAGCATCAGATCTTAAGCCCTCACAACCCTCCGACCCTGTTGGTAACTTTAATTTGTGCTTTATTTTCTTAAAAAGGATGTTAGTTTATTACACTATAACTACTACACACCAACATATAAATATTATTTTGTACTGCTAAGTGCAAGTGTAAGTTATGAAAATATTTATGTAGACAACTAAACCATAGAAAAGAATATCATATTCTGTGTTTTTTTTCCGGGGGTCTGTTAATATTGTCATAATCATAAAATACTTGTAGAAGAAACAAGAAGAGCAATAGCAACAACATATACCACAACAATATCTGTTCATATGCTCGTTTATTATAATAAAAGGGCGTCTTTTGTCTCTGAAATCTTACATCCGTTTCCTTTTTCATAATTTTTTTTTTCCAGTTGCATCTTTTCTCTTTTTTTTTTTTTGTCATTATGTATATTTTAGTTGTATTGTTTTCTTGCTCGGCAAGGGAAAAGATTTGCTTTCCTTATATTATAAATCTAAGATTGTGGCTTGTATAAACACAGTTGGAGTTTTATCCCTAGCCATAGTATTAGCACAACTTAATAAGGATATTAATTATGAAAAGAAGAATTTATGTATATAAGTTAATAATGTTTAAAAAAAAGAAAGTGTTTTTATAATAAAACAGTTAAAAATATATGTTTTAGTTTAGAAGTGTTTTTAATTAAAAAAATAGATTAATGTATTTTACAGCAACATTTAAGTGTTCACCATCTGTTGGCTGTTGCATGATAATTTTATTTCTTTTCAATTTCACCAGATAAATTTTGTATGTTTAAACGTGAATGCACATACATACACACATTTGTATACATTACAACAAACGTACATTTACCGACATTTATATTTATTTTAGTTTATTCTTTAGAGAATTGTATCTACATACAAATTGTTGTAAATGTCAAACTCTGATTTATAGTGATAATGACAGGATAAAGTATGTTATAAAAAATCTATAAAAAATATAAATATATTTATTTTAAACCAATATCAGGTTGCATTCAAATTGTATACTATGATGGGATGTTAGTTTCCTGAATTGAAATTTGTAGACTAATATTTTAAAATATGTTTGAAAAAATGTTAGAAGAAGGAAGGTCACCAACAATAGTTATAAAATTGTTGAACGTATAATCTTTATGCTAAAGATATGTAAATAATATTTATAATTATGTAACTGAAAGAATTATTTATGTTCTTAAATTAAGTACAGTTTAACATCATTGGATACAAACAAAAACAATTACCAACAAAGTTAAAGGAGTCACAACTTCACAACTTAAAGACAACTCTGAACTCTACATAGTCTTGGAAATTCAATTGGTTAAAGATGTGGAAGTCTGTGAAGAACGTCTAAGGCTCATGTGCTCTTATGTTAAGTGCTATTTAGATAAAAATCCAAATACAAACGTTTGCATTTTAGATCTAAAAAGAAAGATTGGGAAATTCCATACACTATAAAAAGATATCTAGTTGATCTGATATTCCCAACTCTAAGCAAATATTTTTCAAATACCTGCTGGGAACATCTGAAAACTTGAAATACCTTGATATCCTATTTTTGAGAAACTCCAGAAAAAAATTAAATATTTACCAACATCTTTAATATTTATATAAAAATTATTTAAACAAACTCCATTTTTAAAAATAACGAGTTCCGCGCTCAATTTCGAAAATCAAAACGAAGATAAATTATTAATATTTAATAATGTCAATCCGGTAGCCGTAATTGGCTTAATCCTAATGGTCGTAATTGAAATTGACAAGTGGGAAAATACCTTAACATCAACTCAATTCTAACGGTTTTGAAAAACACGAGTTGGAAAATAACTACCTACGCTGACGACATTACTATTGCAGTTGCTGGTAAAGATCCAAAGATTCTGGTTGAAATGTGAATTGGTACTAAAATGGTGTCTTAATTGTGGTCTAGGAGTCAATCCAGCCAAAACATCACAAGATCCCATGATTTGCAACTCTTAAGATAAATTAAACTGATATATCTAAATACTTGGGTCTAATTTTGGACAGTAAACTCAACTGGAAGTTGAACACTGTTAACAGGGCTTCCAAAACGGTCATTGCAATCTACGGTTGTAAAAAGAAAATAAACCTAAACTGGGGCTTAAACCCTAAAAACATATACTGCATATATCATCATACCAATTCTATTTTATGGTGCGACGATCTGGTGGCTAGCTCTAGAGAGGAATACTCAAAGGAGGAAATTCTAACGCACCATGGTAACAGGAGCAGTGAAGACAAAACCGTCAAAAGTGCTCTTTACTATCCTAAACTAGGAATCATCCGACATAGAAGGCATGGAAGCATAAAACATATGGTCATGCCAAAATCTTAGAAAAAATAGGCATGTAAATACTGAGCAACTCCTAAGATAAATGAAACTGCACTATCACTGTATGATAGTGGAAAATACTTGGATCTAATTTTGGACAGTAAACTCAACTGGGAGTTGAAATAGCCAATTCATAATGGATGATGTTATTTAAATATTCACTGATGGATCAAAAAGACACGCAGGAGTAGGATGTGCTTCCTGTCTAAAAATTGCTGTAGAGTACATACAGTATTATGGGATATCTAACAGGGAAATCCACAGATTAACTTATAGCAAAGCAGCCATTAAATCCCTAGATAATGTGTATACCACGTCGAAAGTTGTCCAAGAATGCCGATCGTCTATCGAGGAGATAGCGAGATTAAGTAATTTTGAAACATCATGGAGCTGTAAAAGAAAGGTTTCATTTTTTCTGTCGCTCATTTGGCGATCATATTCGATACCAAGGGAATACGAATATCCTACTGCTTACGGGAGTTGGTAATAAAAACTGATGAAAAATCTACCACAATTAAATTGAAGATCAGATTTCCAGCCTTAAGCCTACATAAAGAAATATACAATTCCGAGTATTTAAAGGACTGTTAACATTATTTATCTTTGTAATGTGGAAACGTTATTAGTTAATGTGACGAAAATGATTTATATCTGCAAATTGGCTAAATTATTTTTGATAATAGTAGGTTTTATTTAAGAAAGGTGCACTCAGAAACCATAAGATTTATTTTGATTCCCTTTAAAAATTCAAGATTCACAAAAGAAGGTAGGTAAAGAATGGAAATATTATTAAGGGTTTCAAACTCTTTAAAGAGTAGATCCAAGGGCAGAGAAACAAAACTCCGTAAGAACGAAAGAAGAAGATAGGTAAAGAATGAAGACAAGTCCATTATTAAGGGTTTTAAACCAGTCTGTACTTTTAACAAAGAAATGAAAGAGAAACTCTATATCCACCTATAAAGCCCTGTCGAAAAAGTGACTAATTCCCTCGAAATCACCTAGTATACTACGAGGGTTAAGTATATGCGAAAAGTATATAGAAAAACTCCTCTGTGATTAAGATATAGCATGGAAATGGCAAACAACTTCTTCTTGTATAATTTGTTCTATCTATTATGAAATGGTTTCCTTGAAACATATATTTTATAAAGTACAACTAAAATGCAATCATTTTTGTTAAAGCTTTGGAACGATGATAAGTAAAGACCATGTGGTATTCCCATGACTATGTCAACGACTTATCTCCTATGTTATCAAAATATATAAAACGATACGTTTCATTTTAACATTATCAAGTCTGCAGAAGGGTTCCAATAATCCCATGCTACACCTACTAGACTGTAATATGGACAAAAACATAACTATTTATATGGCAGACAAAATACTTTTTTTATCTAGTTAAGAGTTTATTTAAACTATATACACAAGGGTATTAGTTCAATCAGGTGTAAATAAAAACCATAATACTTTAAAAAAGTTTTTTTTTTCAAAAAATTATTTAAAGAATTTTTTCCATTTACCATAATAAAACTTTAAAATTGTAAAGCCCCAACATGGTGAGTGTATTTTGCAATAGCATCTGCAACAGATGTACTGTGTGTAAGGTATTTAAACAATATAGACATTGTTATTGTTTAATTAAGTTTAAATTAAAGTGTGGTTATTTCAAAAACTCTATCTATATAGAAAGAACGACAAGGACAATAACGAGCATTGTAAAAACAATCAAGTTAACTTGAAATCTTTTTTTTTATGCTGTAGACCAAATAAACACACAATAGATTTTGGTAAAGGATGTTGTTTAGATTGTGTACTATTAGAGTGTGACCCCAATCCAAGACCAACTTATTTAAGAAATGGTATCTTAGAATGAACTAATTTGAGAACTTTAGTTTCGTTGCATACAAACGGAGCCAACCTATAGTACAGGCAAAGAATAGTATATTAAAAACTTATTTATATATAAATATTGTCCTATGGTTATTAACTATTGCTCTTATTAAAACAAAGTAAAACCTAATAAATCTTTAATAAAATTTTTTTCTCCATTTTTACAGACATAATGAAGATGTAGCTCCGGGTGATCGTTATGTACGCATAGCTTTCGAAGAAGCAGCAAAGGAAATTGATTTGGCCATTAATAACACTGTAGATATGCTGTTTACAAATCGCAATCGTACTAGGCCCAATGGCGAAAGAGCACCACCCAATTATGGAGATTTATTAAGAGTTTTCCGTTTCCCAACCGGAGAAGCCAGACAATTAGCCAGAGCTGCTGAGATTTATGAAAGAACTTTAGTTAATATTAGAAAACATGTTTTGAAGGGTGATAATTTAACTATCGAAAGTGATCAGTATAAATTTAAGGATCTTTTATCACGAGAACATTTGCATTTAGTGGCCGAGTTATCGGGTTGTATGGAACATCGTGAAATGCCCAATTGTACGGATATGTGTTTCCATTCGAAATATCGTACACTAGATGGTACTTGTAATAATCTTTTACATCCCACTTGGGGAGCTTCCCTAACCTCTTTTAGACGTATAGAGAAACCTATATATGAAAATGGTTTCAGCATGCCTATAGGTTGGACTAAGAATAAATTATATGCTGGCTTTCCCAAACCCAGTTCAAGATTGGTTTCTACTACACTAATATCGACAAAAGATATAACGCCAGATGATACCATTACCCACATGGTAATGCAATGGGGTCAATTTTTAGATCATGATCTAGATCATGCTATACCCTCTGTAAGTTCCGAGAGTTGGGATGGTATTGATTGTAAGAAAACCTGTGAATTTGCTCCGCCCTGTTATCCCATTGAAGTGCCACCCAATGATCCTCGTATTAAGAATAGACGTTGTATAGATGTAGTACGTTCAAGTTCAATTTGTGGTTCTGGCATGACTTCCGTATTCTTCGATAGTGTTCAGCATAGAGAACAAATTAATCAATTGACTTCGTATATTGATGCCTCACAAGTTTATGGATTTAGTGAACAATTTGCCAATGAATTGAGAAATCTTACCACCGATGATGGTCTCTTAAGAGTGGGTGTGCATTTCCCCAATCAACGTGAAATGTTGCCATTTGCTGCACCTCAAGATGGCATGGATTGTCGCCGTAATTTAGATGAAAATCAAATGAGTTGTTTTGTGGCTGGAGATATAAGAGTTAATGAACAAGTTGGTTTACTGGCCATGCATACCATTTGGATGCGTGAACATAATCGCATAGCTAATGAATTTAGACATGTGAATCCTCATTGGGATGGTGATACTATTTACTATGAGGCCCGTAAAATAGTGGGAGCTGAAATGCAACACATTACCTATAAACACTGGTTGCCCTTGATTATTGGCGAAAGTGGTATGGCTATGTTGGGTGAATATAAGGGTTATGATTCATCTATAAATCCCAGTATTGCTAATGAGTTTGCTACGGCCGCTTTAAGATTTGGTCATACTATTATTAATCCTATATTGCATAGATTGAATTCCTCATTTGAGCCCATACCTCAGGGTCATTTGCCATTACATAAGGCCTTTTTTGCTCCCTGGAGATTGGCCTATGAAGGTGGTGTAGATGCTTTGATGAGAGGCATGTTTGCGGTACCAGCTAAATTGAAGACACCCGATCAAAATCTTAACACCGAATTGACCGAAAAACTTTTCCAAACTGCCCATGCTGTAGCCTTAGATTTGGCTGCTATTAATATACAAAGAGGTCGTGATCATGGCATACCCGGCTATAATGTCTATCGTAAATTCTGTAATCTTACTGAAGCTAAAACTTTCGATGATTTAGCTGGGGAAATTGTCAGCAAAGATGTAAGAGATAAATTAAAGGAATTGTATGGACATCCTGATAATATAGATGTTTGGGTAGGAGGTATTTTGGAAGAACAAGTTGAGGGTGGCAAAGTAGGTCCTCTATTCCAGTGTTTGCTAGTAGAACAGTTTAGACGTTTGCGTGATGGTGATAGATTTTATTATGAAAATCCCACTGTTTTCCTGCCTCAACAATTGGATCAAATTAAACAGGCCAATTTGGGTCGTGTGCTCTGTGACAATGGTGATAAGATTGAAGATATGACCGACAATGTTTTCATTTTACCCAGCCGCCAGGGAGGTTATAAGAAATGTGAGAATATTCCTGGTATAAATCTGTATTTATGGCAAGATTGTGGTAGTTGTAGTAGTTTGCCGCCACTCTTCGATACCTATATACCACAAACATATACACACAGCAGAAATAAGAGATCTCTTAATACAGCAGGCCAATCCGAAACTTTAGCAGCAGAATCCAATAATCATTTAGAAGAACTTTGGGATATTAATGAGGAACGAGTAGGAGGTCTAGAGGAAGTGGTTAGTAGTTTCCAAAAAGAATTGAAAAAACTACACAAAAAAATCCATAAACTAGAGGAAACATGTGATAGTTCTAATGCCAACACCAATGCCAAACCAACCAAACGTAATCATTGTGTTGATGATAATGGCACTACACGCTTAAACAACGAAGTCTGGACACCGGACTATTGTACCAAATGTGAATGTCGACGCGCTCAGGTTACTTGCACAAAAGAGAAATGCGGTGAAGTTCATTGTCTACCGGGCGTAGATCCCATAACACCACCTATGGCATGTTGTCCCCACTGTCCACCCACTTTTAATAAAAACTAAGCAATTGAAATCCCAATTTTTTTTATTAAGAACAAAAAGAGATTAACAGTTTTTAAAAATATTGTATGATGTTTAACATTTTTTAAACTCTGAAAACACAAAACAATTTCTGAAAATTATTAATTTTATGCACAATAACTTAGTTCAAATGAATTAAACCAAAAAAAATCAAATACTAACCTTAATTTTAAGATTCTTTAACACTTTTAAGAAAATTAAAAACAAGAACACAATTATAAAACCAAACACAATGAATGGCCAAACTTAAACCAAAATAAACAAAAAAATAATATATATAAACGTACTATATAAACAATTATAGACAACTAATGTAATGATTTGAAAAAAAAATAATAATAAAATAAAAATTAAATAAGATTTAAACATTGTATTTCTCGAACAATAGTTTTATTCAATTTTCAGTTCATATTACTTTAAACGCAATTAAATCTAAACAACATTTATTTAAAATCAACATATTTCGTGTGACTACCTTTGGCAATTATAGAATTATCTTTCTTATGTTTTAGTATACACTCTAGAAAGGCAAGTTTCTTACCCGCCTTTAATAGATTCGCATCGATGAGCACATCATCACCTTCTTTGGCTGCCTTAAGATAATCAACACTTATACTAACCGATACGCCAGGATGACAGGGTTTAGACATGAGTGCATAAGTGGTGACCATGTCTACGAGTGTGGCGGTAAAACCACCATGTAAACCACCCATACGATTGAGATGTTCACGACTTACTGTGAACTCTGCTGAGCATTTTCCATCACCACCACTTGTTATTTTGACCTGTGCGTAGTAGTAGTAGTCGTAGTAAGCGAAAATAAGAAGGGGAAAAAAGTTGAATTTGTTAATATTGAGAATCGTTAGAATGAAGCGAGATGATGTGCTTTAATATTCAATGAGAATGAGTTCATTTAGTTAGTTACTAAATAAAAATTTTGATACCAGTTTAAAATTAGAAAATAATTCGTTCAATATGGAATATTATTGAAACGGAATAACTCAACTATTGAAAGTCATTATTATTCAAATAATGTTCAACTTAACGGATTGCTTGAAGCCCCTATAATATCGAATCAAACTTTAGATTTATTTGTTAAGTCATCAAGATGTACTTGTAAAGCTCAAAGAAAGAAAGACTTTTAGAAAACCAAGATTGGACCAAATTGAAAGGTTAGATCAAATTGAATGATTAGACCAAATTGAAAATAAACAAGTTAGAGCTCTTTATTCGGCTGTGCCGAATCTTATATACCCTTCTCCATGGTGTGTTAAAAGAACAGTCAGTACCAAAAAATTCTCTTTTACATCACTTACTTCGGGCTCAACAAGGCTTAATTTCATGTTTCTAGATTCAATATTATAGAAAATTCAAAAATGTGCCTTTTGAAAAACGAAAAAGTACCAACAAATAGTTAAAAGTTCCATTTTATAGGTTCTCATCTAATTGTAGAGTCTCTACATACTTAATTTCATATTTCTAGGTACAATATTATAGACATTTCAAAAAGTACCTTTTGTACAAAGAAAAAGTACCAAAAATCCCATTTGATCTGTTCTCTCCAAATCAGGGCTCTACATACTTAATTTCATGTTTCTAGGTGCATTATTATAGAAAATTCAAAAAGTACATTTTGTAAAACGAAAAAGTACCAAAAAATACCCTTTGATGTGTTCTCTCCTAATCCGGGCTCTACATACTTAATTTCATGTTTCTAGGTTCATTATTATAGAAAATTCAAAAAGTACTTTTTGTAAAACGAAAAAGTACTAAGAAATCCCCTTTGATGTGTTCTTTCCAAATCAGGGCTCTACATACTTATTTTCATGTTTCTTGATTCATTTTGAAAACGAAAAAGTACCAAAAAGTCCCCTTTTATGGGTTCTCACCTAATTCCGAATCTACATACTTCATTTCATATTCCTTTTATTCAATATTATAGAATATTCATTTCCCATTTTATCGATTCTCACCTAATTCAAACTCTACATACTACTACATAATACTAGTACTACTAACTTAAGCCAGGCTCCACATACTTAATTTAATGTTTCTAGCCAACAACAACACACTAGTGCTGCTCTCGCTATGCTAGTCTTGCTCAGTTGCTCTTGCTCTGTTTTTCTGTAATTCCTGTCTGAGCATGAATAAAAAGTCTTAAATTTTGATGGAATTTTTAGAGGTTGTCTCGAATTTTTGCTCATGTCTCCGTTATTTATGGACCGATTTTGATGATTTTAATTAGCGAAATTCTCGAAAGCATGTCTAACAGAATTATTGAAGATTCGGATCTAACCGATATCTGGAGTCCTCTAAAAACTGATTTCAACAAACATTCAGACGTTGAGCACTTAATCAACTCCGCTACCTATAAGGATCCAGAATGCATACGCTTTAATACAAACGGAATGACAATCTTATCTTATCTCACGAAGGTGAAGCGTATATAAAGTCTACTGAATGTCATTAATATACAAATAATGACCGAATTAACTGGTTGCTTGAAGCATCGTAAGATCTCCAATATCATCGTATCAAACTTTCGATGCATTTGTAAAGTCATAAATAAGTATTTATTAAGCCCAAAGTAAGAAAGACTTGATCAAGAAGTACTTATAAAGCCAAAAGTAAGAATGAATTGCAGAAAACAATAGTCAAAATCTGAATATTTTAAAACTATCAGCCAAATCTATATATAGAAACCTCTTTAATTTGTTTGTTTTATCGATTAACTACCAGTATTTAAAAAAATTAATCCTTCTGAGTACACAATTCTCATAGAGCAAAACAAATTAAATGTTGGAAATTAAGAGCCATTAAAGATCTAATAGCTCCAAAATGTTCTATATCACTTTCCAATATTTAACAATTGAGTAGTTCTGTTTTAGTTTATATGAAATTATACAATTAAAATTAAATTCAAACTTAACTGTTTGATTGTATTTCTACAGTCTGTTTCAAAACATAAAAATCTTTCAATTTCCTATTTATTTGTAACACCCTGTTTTCAATTGCATAAAAAATCAAAACAAAAAACAGCTGTACTGCTCAACGTGCGAGAACAGTCAGATGTTAGTTTTTTTTCTCATGTCATTTGTTTTGATGAGAGAGAATATGAATGAAATGATTATGCGAAAGAAATTTCTTGCAAATTTTTCTTTTAACATACCTTTTCTAAATGTTTTTCGAAACCAGTTGAACTCTTAATAATATCTGTTATATGTTTAATAAATTCTGCACCTTTTTTGCGAGTACCCATTATTATTTTATTACACTTTAAAGTAAAATTTAACTAATTAAAATAATCTCTTTTTGATTTGGCTGTGTTACGAAAGAAAGCTAACCGTACTGTGAGAATGTAAATTAAAAACTGTCAGACGTAAATGAAATGTGTGGTAGAAGAAAACAAAGTAATAGTATTGCCATATTGTAAGCTATTTTTATTGTGATTTAATGAACAGTTTTATTATGAGATTTGTAAACTATCAAATTATTAGTTTTCTCAATCAGTACAATGCGTATTAAATGTTATGTTTCAATCACAAATTGCAATTAAAAATAAAAATAGATTTCCAAAAAAAGATTTCGTTTCACTAAAACAAAATTTAAAAATTAATAGTTAAAGAACGAAAAAATATCAGAAAGGTTTTCCTTATACATTATTTTTTAATAAAAGCCCACTTTCTAGCTGAACTAGAGGCGCTAAAGCGAAAAAAATTGTGATCACTTTTATTTCCCATCAAAAACCGGATTTGGAGTGAAAACATAAAAATCTATTTTTTGGATAAACTAGAGGCGCTAGATTAAAAATAAATTAAATCTGCGATTACTTTTATTTCCAACCACATGAAAACATAAAATTCCATTCTCTGGCTAAACTAGATCACTGTGATCACCTTTATTTCCTACCAAAAATCTATCTTTTGAATGAAAACATAAAAGTCCGTTTTCTGGCTAAACTAAAGGCGCTAGGACAAAAATAAAGTAAATCTGTGATCACTTTTATTTCTCACCAAGAAGCAGGTTTTTGACTGAAAACATAAAACTCCATTTTCTGGCTAAACTTTAGACGCTAGAGCAAAGAATAAAAGAAATCTCTGATCACTTTTATTTCCCACCAAATAAAGCACCAAAGATCGTGTTTTGAGTAAAGATATAAAAGTCCACTTTCTGGCTAAACTAGAGGCGCTAGAGCAAAAATAAAGAAAATCTGTGATCACTTTAATTTCCCGCCAAAAAGCGGGTTTTTGAGTGAAAACATAAAAGCCCATTTTCTGGCTAAACTAGAGGCGCTAGAGCAAAAATAAAGGAAATCTGTGATCACTTTAATTTCCCGCCAAAAAGCGGGTTTTTGAGTGAAAACATAAAAGTCCATTTTCTGGCTAAACTAGAGGCGCTAGAGCAAAAATAAAGGAAATCTGTGATCACTTTTATTTCCCCCAAAAAGCGGGTTTTTGAGTGAAAACATAAAAGTCCATTTTCTGGCTAAATAGGCGCTAGAGCAAAAATAAAGGAAATCTGTGATCACTTTAATTTCCCGCCAAAAAGCGGGTTTTTGAGTGAAAATATAAAAGTCTATTTTCTGGCTAAACTAGAGGCGCTAGAGCAAAAATAAAGGAAATCTGTGATCACTTTTATTTCCCCCAAAAAGCGGGTTTTTGAGGGAAAACATAAAAGTCCATTTTCTGGCTAAACTATAGGCGCTAGAGCAAAAATAAAGGAAATCTGTGATCACTTTTATTTCCCACCAAAAGCGGGTTTTTGAGTGAAAACATAAAAGTCCATTTTCTAGCTAAACTAACGGCGCTAGAGCAAAAATAAAGGAAATCTGTGATTACTTTTATTTCCCACCAAAAGCGGGTTTTTGGGTGAAAACATAAAAGTCCATTTTCTGGCTAAACTAAAGGCGCTAGAGCAAAAATAAAGGAAATCTGTGATCACTTTTATTTCCCCCAAAAAGCGGGTTTTTGAGTGAAAACATAAAAGTCCATTTTCTGGCTAAACTGTAGGCGCTAGAGAAAAAATAAAGGAAATCTGTGATCACTTTTATTTTCCTAAACTGGCTAAACTATAGGCGCTAGAGCAAAAATAAAGGAAATCTGTGATCACTTTTATTTCCCACCAAAAAGCGTGGTTTTGAGTGAAAACATAAAAGTCCATTTTCTGGCTAAACTATAGGCGCTAGAGCAAAAATAAAGGAAATCTGTGATCACTTTTATTTCCCACCAAAAGCGGGTTTTTGAGTGAAAACATAAAAGTCCATTTTCTGACTAAACTATAGGCGCTAGAGCAAAAACAAAGGAAATCTGTGATCACTTTTAAAAAGTGGGTTTTTGAGGGAAAACATAAAACTCCATTTTCTGGCTAAACTATAGGCGCTAGAGCAAAAATAAAGGAAATCTGTGATCACTTTTATTTCCCACTAAAAAGCGTGGTTTTGAGTGAAAACATAAAAGTCCATTTTCTGGCTAAACTAGAGACGCTAAAAATAAAGGAAATCTGTGATCACTTTTATTTCCCACCAAAAAGCGTGGTTTTGAGTGAAAACATTAAAGTCCATTTTCTGGCTAAACTAGAGGCGCTAGAGCAAAAATAAAGGAAATCTGTGATCACTTTTATTTCTCAACAATAAGCGGGTTTTTGAGTGAAAACATAAAAGTCCTTTTTCTGGCTAAACTAGAGGCGATAGAGCAAAAATAAAGGAAATCTGTGATCACTTTTATTGTCCACCAAAAAGCGTGGTTCTGAGTGAAAACATAAAAGTCTATTTTCTGGCTAAACTATAAGCGTTAGAGCAAAAATAATGGAAATCTGTGATCACTTTTAAAAAGTGGGTTTTTGAGGGAAAACATAAAAGTCCATTTTCTGGCTAAACTATAGGCGCTAGAGCAAAAATAAAGGAAATCTGTGATCACTTTTAATTCCCACCAAAAAGCGTGGTTTTTGGGTGAAAACATAAAAGTCCATTTTCAGGCTAAACTAGAGACGCTAAAAATAAAGGAAATCTGTGATCACTTTTTTTCTCAACAATAAGCTAAACTATAGGCGCTAGAGCAAAAATAAAGAAAATCTGTGATCACTTTTATTTCTCAACAATAAGCGGGTTTTTGAGTGAAAACATAAAAGTCCTTTTTCTGGCTAAACTATAGGCGCTAGAGCAAAAATAAAAGAAATCTGTGATCACTTTTATTTCCCACCAAAAGCGGGTTTTTGAGTGAAAACATAAAAAACTAGAGGCGCTAGAGCAAAAATAAAAGAAATCTGTGATTACTTTTATTTCCCACCAAAAGCGAGTTTTTGGGTGAAAACATAAAAGTCCATTTTCTGGCTAAACTATAGGCGCTAGAGCAAAAATAAAAGAAATCTGTGATCACTTTTATTTCCCACCAAAAATCGGGTTTTTGAGAGAAAACATAAAAGTCCATTTTCTGGCTAAACTATAAACGCTAGAGCAAAAATAAAGGAAATCTGTGATCACTTTTATTTCTCAACAATACGCGGGTTTTTGAGTGAAAACATAAAAGCCCATTTTCTGGCTAAACTATAGGAGCTAGAGCAAAAATAAAGGAAATCTGTAATCACTTTTATTTCCCACCAAAAAGCGGGTTTTTGAGTGAAAACATAAAAGTCCATTTTCTGGCTAAACTGGAAACGCTAGAGCAAAAATAAAGGAAATCTGTGATCACTTTTATTTCCCACCAAAAAGCGGGTTTTTGAGTGAAAACACAAAAGTCCATTTTCTGGCTAAACTAGAGGCGCTAGAGCAAAAATAAAGGAAATCTGTGATCACTTTTATTTCTCAACAATAAGCGGGTTTTTGAGTGAAAACATAAAAGTCCATTTTCTGGCTAAACAATAGGCGCTAGAGCAAAAATAAAAGAAATCTGTGATCACTTTTATTTCCCACCAAAAATCGGGTTTTTGAGAGAAAACATAAAAGTCCATTTTCTGGCTAAACAATAGGCGCTAGAGCAAAAATAAAGGAAATCTGTGATCACTTTTATTTCCCACCAAAAGGCGGGTTTTTGAGTGAAAACATAAAAGTCCATTTTCTGCCTAAACTATAGGCACTAGAGCAAAAATAAAGGAAATATGTGATCACTTTTATTTCCCACCAAAAGCGGGTTTTTGAGTGAAAACATAAAAGTCCATTTTCTGGCTAAACAATAGGCGCTAGAGCAAAAATAAAAGAAATCTGTGATCACTTTTATTTCCCACCAAAAATCGGGTTTTTGAGAGAAAACATAAAAGTCCATTTTCTGGCTAAACTAGAAGCGCTAGAGCAAAAATAAAGGAAATCTGTGATCACTTTTAAAAAGTGGGTTTTTGAGGGAAAACATAAAAGTCCATTTTCTGGCTAAACTAAAGGCGCTAGAGCAAAAATAAAGGAAATCTGTGATCACTTTTATTTCCCACTAAAAATCGTGGTCTTGAGTGAAAACATTAAAATCCATTTTCTGGCTAAACTAGAGGCGCTAGAGCAAAAATAAAGGAAATCTGTGATCACTTTTATTTCCCACCAAGAGCGGGTTTTTGGGTGAAAACATAAAAGTCCATTTTCTGGCTAAACTAAAGGCGCTAGAGCAAAAATAAAGCAAATCTGTGATTACTTTTATTTCCCACCAAGAGCGGGTTTTTGGGTGAAAACATAAAAGTCCATTTTCTGGCTAAACTAAAGGCGCTAGAGCAAAAATAAAGGAAATCTGTGATTACTATTATTTCCCACCAAAAGCGGGTTTTTGAGTGAAAACATAAAAGTCCATTTTCTGGCTAAACTATAGGCGCTAGAGCAAAAATAAAAGAAATCTGTGATCACTTTTATTTCCCACCAAAAGCGGGTTTTTGAGAGAAAACATAAAAGTCCATTTTCTGGCTAAACTATGGGCGCTAGAGCAAAAATAAAGGAAATCTGTGATCACTTTTATTTCTCAACAATACGCGGGTTTTTGAGTGAAAACATAAAAGCCCATTTTCTGGCTAAACTAAAGGAGCTAGAGCAAAAATAAAGGAAATCTGTAATCAATTTTATTTCCCACCAAAAAGCGGGTTTTTGAGTGAAAACATAAAAGTCCATTTTCTGGCTAAACTGGAAACGCTAGAGCAAAAATAAAGGAAATCTGTGATCACTTTTATTTCTCACCAAAAAGCCGGTTTTAGAGTGAAAACATAAAAGTGGGAAATCTGTGATCACTTCTATTTCTCAACAATAAGCGGGTTTTTGAGTGAAAACACAAAAGTCCATTTTCTGGCTAAACTAGAGGCGCTAGAGCAAAAAAAAAGCCCACCAAAAAGCGTGGTTTTGAGTGAAAACATAAAAGTCTATTTTCTGGCTAAACTAGAAGCGCTAGAGCAAAAATAAAGAAAATCTGTGATCACTTTTAAAAAGTGGATTTTTGGGTGAAAACATAAAAGTCCATTTTCTGGCTAAACTAAAGGCGCTAGAGCAAAAATAAAGGAAATCTGTGATTACTTTTATTTCCCACCAAAATCGGGTTTTTGAGTGAAAACATAAAAGTCCATTTTCTGGCTAAACTATAGGCGCTAGAGCAAAAATAAAGGAAATCTGTGATCACTTTTATTTCCCACCAAAAGCGGGTTTTTGAGTGAAAACATAAAAGTCCATTTTCTGGCTAATCTATAGGCGCTAGAGCAAAAATAAAAGAAATCTGTGATCACTTTTATTTCCCACCAAAAGCGGGTTTTTAAGTGAAAACATATAAGTCCATTTTCTGGCTAAACTATAGGCGCTAGAGCAAAAATAAAAGAAATCTGTGATCACTTTTATTTCCCACCAAAAATCGGGTTTTTGAGAGAAAACATAAAAGTCCATTTTCTGGCTAAACTATAGCCGCTAGAGCAAAAATAAAGGAAATCTGTGATCACTTTTATTTCTCAACAATACGCGGGTTTTTGAGTGAAAACATAAAAGCCCATTTTCTGGCTAAACTATAGGCGCTAGAGCAAAAATAAAGGAAATCTGTGATCACTTTAATTTCCCACCAAAAAGCTTGGTTTTTGGGTGAAAACATAAAAGTCCATTTTCTGGCTAAACTATAGGCGCTAGAGCTAAAATAAAGGAAATCTGTGATCACTTTTATTTCTCATCAAAAAGCGTGGTTTTGAGTAAAAACATAAAAGTCCATTTTCTGGCTAAAAGAAATCTGTGATCACTTTTATTTCCCACCAAAAAGCTGCTTTTGAGTGAAAACATAAAAGTCAATTTTCTGGCTAAACTAGAGGCGCTAGAGCAAAAATAAAGGAAATCTGTGATCACTTTTATTTCTCACCAAAAAGCATGGTTTTGAGTGAAAACATAAAAGTCCATTTTCTGACTAAACTATAGGCGCTAGAGCAAAAATAAAGGAAATATGTGATCACTTTTATTTCCCACCAAAAAGCGGGTTTTTGAGTGAAAACATAAAAGTCCATTTTCTGGCTAAACTATAGGCGCTAGAGCAAAAATAAAGGAAATCTGTGATCACTTTTATTTCCCACCAAAAAGCGGGTTTTTGAGAGAAAACATAAAAGTCCATTTTCTGGCTAAACTAGAGGCGCTAGAGCAAAAATAAAGGAAATATGTGATCACTTTTATTTCCCACCAAAAGCGGGTTTTTTAGTGAAAACATAAAAGTCCATTTTCTGGCTAAACACTAGGCGCTAGAGCAAAAAAAAAAAAGAAATCTGTGATCACTTTTATTTCCCACCAAAAATCGGGTTTTTGAGAGAAAACATAAAAGTCCATTTTCTGGCTAAACTATAGGCGCTAGAGCAAAAATAAAGGAAATCTGTGATCACTTTTATTTCCCACCAAAAGCGGGTTTTTGAGTGAAAACATAAAAGTCCATTTTATGCCTAAACTATAGGCGCTAGAGCAAAAATAAAGGAAATCTGTGATCACTTTTATTGCCCACCAAAAAGCCTGGTTTTGAGTGAAAACATAAAAGTCTATTTTCTGGCTAAACTATAGGCGCTAGAGCAAAAATAAAGGAAATCTGTGATCACTTTTATTTCTCAACAATAAGCGGGTTTTTGAGTGAAAACATAAAAGCGAGTTTTTGAGTGAAAACATAAAAGTCCATTTTCTGGCTAAACTGGAAACGCTAGAGCAAAAATAAAGGAAATCTGTGATCACTTTTATTTCCCACTAAAAAGCGGGTTTTTGAGTGAAAACATAAAAGTCCATTTTCTGGCTAAACTGGAAAAGCTAGAGTAAAAATAAAGGAAATCTGTGATTACTTTTATTTCCCACCAAAAATCGGGTTTTTGAGAGAAAACATAAAAGTCCATTTTCTGGCTAAACTATAGGCGCTAGAGCAAAAATAAAGGAAATCTGTGATCACTTTTATTTCCCACCAAAAATCGGGTTTTTGAGAGAAAACATAAAAGTCCATTTTCTGGCTAAACTAGAAGCGCTAGAGCAAAAATAAAGGAAATCTGTGATCACTTTTAAAATGTGGGTTTTTGAGGGAAAACATAAAAGTCAATTTTCTGGCTAAACTAAAGGCGCTAGAGCAAAAATAAAGGAAATCTGTGATCACTTTTAAAGAGTGGGTTTTTGAGGGAAAACATAAAAGTCCATTTTCTGGCTAAACTATAGGCGCTAGAGCAAAAATAAAGGAAATCTGTGATCACTTTTATTTCCCACTAAAAAGCGTGGTTTTGAGTGAAAACCTAAAACTCCATTTTCTGGCTAAGCTGGAGACGCTAGAGCAAAAATAAAGGAAATCTGTGATCACTTTTATTTCCCACCAAAAGGCGGGTTTTTGAGTGAAAACATAAAATTCCATTTTCCGCCTAAACTATAGGCGCTAGAGCAAAAATAAAGGAAATCTGTGTTCACTTTTATTGCCCACCAAAAAGCGTGGCTTTGAGTGAAAACATAAAAGTCCATTTTCTGGCTAAACTATAGGC
>NC_060953.1:47363462-47364884 GCF_022045245.1 Lucilia cuprina | reverse complement strand
TAGTTCAGTTCTAGTTCAGATCTAGTTCAGTTCTAGTTCAGTTCTAGTTCAGTTCTAGTTCAGTTCTAGTTCAGTTCTAGTTCAGTTCTAGTACAGTTCTAGTTCAGTATTAACTTCAGTTCTAGTTTAGTTATAGTTTAGTTCTGTTCTAATTTATTTCTATTGCATTTCCATCCTTAATTGCCTTATACCACTAATATGTTCAGCGTTGCGGCAACTTCAAGGTTATTTTAAACGCTTCGAGTAATACTTTCTGCTAACATTTTTTTTATCAAACAAAATGAGAAGTACTTTCAAAGTTCTGCCATAGGCATTTATACAAATATAAAAACGTAAATTCACAGACATGCATTCACAAAAAAGACACCTAAAGTGTAGAAGATTGAAAGTAGAAAAAAATTGTATTTATGCATTTGAAACTGAATGCATGTGCTGTGCAGTTTATGTTTGACATTCTGTCAAAAACACAAACACAATAAATAAATGATGAATGTAGTACAATAAGGTGGCATCTGCACTAGAAACAAAAGATATTTAAAAAACAAGAATTTAAAGAAAATATGCTTTATACTTTATATAAAAAAATGTTGTCAAAATTATTACATTTATTAACCATAAAACATAACAGTCCTCCTATTAGGCAGACATCACAGATATGTATTTTAATGTACAATCAATGTGATGGATGGTTATGTTATGAATATAAATTTCATAATAAATTAAAACATATGGCAAAACTCCAATGCCATATACAATTTTATTTAAATCCTTTCAAAAATAATAATCCTAGAGGTAATAGCAAATGCTCCAGAGGGATACCAACATACCGACAGACAGATATATGTATGTATATGTCTGCAGATGAATACACAAATATACAGACAAATACTATTTGCATAAATTTATTTTAATGAAACAGTCATGTTCACAGCAGTGACAGTATGTTCGATTAGAAATGCATTTGAATATTGAGGAGATTAAACCAAAAATAAACTATAAAATTGAACAAACTGAATAACGGTTAAAATGTTATCATCAAGTTGTAAAACTAATTCTCATACTTATGGTCATTTAAATTTTAAAACTAAAATAATAAATAAATTAATAGTTTTATAAATTATTAAAACTGAACTAAAACTAATCTAGAACTGAACTAGAACTGAACTAGAACTGAACTAGAACTGAACTAGAACTGAACTGGAACTGAACTAGAACTGAACTAGAACTGAACTACAACTGATCTAGAACAGAACTAGAACAGAACTAGAACAGAACTAAAACAGAACTAGAACAGAACTAGAACAGAACTAGAACAACTAGAACAGAACTAGAACTGAACTAGAACTGAACTAGAACAGAACTAGAACAGAACTAGAACAGAACTAGAACAGAACTAGAACAGAACTAGAACAGAACTAGAAC